>NW_021550534.1:0-374 GCF_001605985.2 Dendrobium catenatum
ATTAGTGGAAGAGTTGGGCATTCCCATGATCCAAGGTAGAGGAGTGGGAGTCGCCTTGGGGACGGCCAGAGGGAGCAGTGTGCGGGAAGATGCAGCGAGGCTACTCTCTCCATACAGGGGGAAGATATTACCCAGGATTTTTTGGTGCTCGAGCTGGGTAATACGGATGTTATGTTGGGTATTCAGTGGTTACAAACTTTGGGGGAGATGAAGGTCAACTGGAAGACCTTGATGTTGGAGTATGGTGAAGGGGAGCATCGAGTTACTTTGCATGTGGACCCCAAATTATGCCGATCCAAGGTGGCTTTGAAGACTATTCTCAAGTCTCTTAGGAGTGAGGAGGAAGGATTTCTGGTAGAGTTATGGCGATTGGA
>NW_021550535.1:0-270 GCF_001605985.2 Dendrobium catenatum
AGTTCGGGTGATGAGGCCACGAGACCTTGGAGAGGCCGTGGAGCTAGCTCAGCTGGTGGAGGACCAGAAGCATTTGGAGAAGGGGATTAGAGGAAGCTATTCTGGAGGATCTTACAGAATGACCACTACTTTCTTAGCTCCAAAGGCACCGGCAACAGGGGGGTTGAGCGAAATACCCAAAGAGAGAACTGGAGGGTGAAATTTCAAAAGGCTAACTGAGAAGGAGATACAGAAGAAGAGGGCAAAGGGGTTGTGTTTTAGATGTGATGA
>NW_021550536.1:0-449 GCF_001605985.2 Dendrobium catenatum
CTGACCCCCGTAGTGGGATAAAGGCTTAATGTTGTTGTTGTTGTTGTATAGTTTTGACTACCTTTCTTTGGTCGGTCCCTCTACTCATTTTTTCCTTGGGTAAGTGTGGCTAATAATAATAAGACATGTCAAAAGGGAGGTGAGCGAGGAATCCTCTTTCAAAGTTAGGTTTTGATATTTTGCCTCCAAGTTTATTAGCAGAGCAAAAGCTTCAATCCAAACCTTTCAAAATCCTCTTATATATATGGTGTAATCTTACATGTTCAAACAAATCTCAAGTACGCAAATTCTCATGATACAAAAAGTCCTTTAGTTTTGAAATCAAGATTTAAGTCCTATTAAGAAAATCAATTCTTTGACATTTCAATCTAAGCTAGTGAGTGTAGTGAAAGAGTAAAGTCAAATTTCCCCAAATTTTCTCTTCAATTTTGTAGACCTTATGTTTATTA
>NW_021550537.1:0-200 GCF_001605985.2 Dendrobium catenatum
AGTTATCAGAGCATGCATATATTTATGTTTTGAAATTTTCTTGTATACCAAGAACGCATTTCAAAATTCCTCATCAGACTGGGGGCATTTTAAATATTTATTCGAGTAGACATCGCGCTGCGTGCCGAGATCCTCGAATAAATATTTAAAATCTTAAAGATACAAAGCCTATCCAAAATGTCCCTGCAAGACAGGGGGCA
>NW_021550538.1:0-246 GCF_001605985.2 Dendrobium catenatum
CCGACTTACGTCAGTTGGTTACGTCCTGTAGAATTTTGGAAACGTCGCTATGTAATAACCGTTTCGTACCGGACGAACATAGTTCGTACGGGACGATGAGCGTGTACGAACATATTTCATACCAATATACATTAGGATCGTTTCCGACACTTTAAATAAAATCATCCAGGACGATCCACGATCGTACGGGACGATCCACGATCGTACATGACGATCCACGATCGTACGGGACGATCCACTGCGTAC
>NW_021550539.1:0-208 GCF_001605985.2 Dendrobium catenatum
TGTTACATATTTTCATTATTAAAAAACTAACTTTTTAAAAATAAAAGAACATATAAATTTAATTTAATTTTTTAATTAAGACTTAATTTGAGTTTCCTATACTCAAATGCCAAATATTGAACATAGCTAAATATTTTAAAAATTTATGGATTTTTTTTTAATATTTTTAATCAATTTTCACCCAAAGGCAATAATTAAGAAAGATATC
>NW_021550540.1:0-248 GCF_001605985.2 Dendrobium catenatum
TAAGAGCTTTCCAAGTATATATTAACTTGCTTATTTGGATTTGATAACACATGTCATATATATTAGTATGTCTGTGTTAGTGGATCGGTTCAATTGAATAGGTCCAACCGGTTCTAACAAGATTGGTCTACTTTAACAAAACTCAAGTCACCCATAGTTGGGTGAGTCTGACGGTAACAACATCCACTTTTATTTCAAAAGAAACCCATGCTGATTTAGAATTTAAATGTTATATATGAGAATAAGAT
>NW_021550541.1:0-291 GCF_001605985.2 Dendrobium catenatum
ACTGAACCACTATAAATTTCTGTGTTCTTGTTTTCTTACTTCCGCACTTTTAATTCCACATTTATTTTCTGTGACTTGATTTTTGTTTATGTTTTTTATTCTTTGTTAAAAGAAATTTTAAAATACCAACTCACCCCCTCTCTTGGTTAGCTTAGGCAAGTTCTATAGGGCTTAACATCCCTAACGAACTTTCAAATTTTTTTTCTAACCACAAGTCTATCTCAAATTAACAACTGGATTTTACAATTAAGATCTTTTTTACCTTGCTACAATAATCTAGCTTATACTATA
>NW_021550542.1:0-1320 GCF_001605985.2 Dendrobium catenatum
AAAAAAAAAAAACATAATTCTCTAAGATTTAATCCACAAATTTAATAACAATCTGAAAAACAAAAGTAAGAAAAACCCGAAAAAACACTTATGGAAAGCTTCCCCTTATTTTCTTCAAGTGAAAAAATAACCTTTATTCCCCTATATTGGGTTGGCTGCATGAATCATTTTTCTCCATTATCACGTTAAAAATCAAATTCTCATATAAATCTAATAAAAGCATTTATAATATTATCTACCGGAGTTGTTTTAGGTCTACCTCTTCCTTTACATAAATCAAATATAATACATCTGGTTTTTTAACCAGGTCATCAAAAGGCCGCCATTTTATGTGACAAGGAGACTCTAATCTCATCTTTTGCTGGAGCTATTCCAACATTTTCAAGAATATGCCAATTTTGTATCCTGTCTCTAAAAGTAAAGTCACTAATTCATCTGATCATCCTCATCTCAACAACACTTAACTTAATACTATGCTTCTCTTTAAATAGCCAGCATTCTGCTTCATAAAGCATTGAAGGTCTCACTAATTACATCTTATTTAAAAAATGATTGAATGAGATAATTTTGAAATACACAAAAAATGATCAAAAATACAATCTTCAGATCATTACAATTTTACTATAAATTTTTTATCTTCAGATCAGAAGTTCACACCCAAAAACATTCAACCAAGCAGCCCCTAACATAAATAAAAAACATGCAAACATAGGCTATTGCAGACTCAGAACTTCACAAGTATATGAAAACAATCCAACCATTCCTCCTAATTTGATATCAAAGACAATAAAAATAAATAAATACAAAGCATTTGCAAACCACACAATAAGAAGACTCGACAAATCTTTTTATATCTTCCGCAAGAAAATTGGAAGTTCAGGGGATAAAACCAAACTATGCTGCCAAAGGTAAATTCTACAAACTTACAGGTAGTAATACAAATAACCCAAGTAGAGGTTCCCAGAACTGTTCATCGAACCTTCTTTACCTTCTGAAATCAAGAGCAAGAGAAGCAGCTTCAACCTTTTGACGAAGATTGAATCTTTTCGCTATGAACGGCCGGACATCTTCAACCCCGACTAAGCTCTCTAAGAATGGGAGCAGAGCGAGCAGTTCACGATCAGAACGGTCATCAAACCAGCTCTCAATAGGGATACCGTTGTCTAACTGGAAGCCAAATGCCTGAAATTTTTGGAGATATTGTAGAAAAATTATCATATAACATTAAAATCAACAATAAGGGCTCATTTGGTTGCTACGACTTGGTTTTTAAAAGAACGGTTACAACAACAACAACATCAAGCCTTTATCCCACTGCGT
>NW_021550543.1:0-317 GCF_001605985.2 Dendrobium catenatum
GCCATAAAACAGGATCTAGGGCGTTTTCGTGATCCCGTTCAGGCCTGTGAAATACTGGCCGTTGATCATCTGATCAACGGACGCGATTTCATCTAGTTATGTCTCGGTCTGTCGTGTATTAGAGGCTAGGTGCTGAGTTCCCGGTCCGACGCCATCTGGAACGTTGTTCCAGAACCACGGGATCAATTCCCGCCGTCTGATTCTCTCCCGTGAAATCAGAAAGTGGGATCCGATGTTGACCGTCCGATCCGTTAAGCGGATGATCCGACGGTCACAACCACGAGCTGATGTGGTTAAGTGCCGCGCGGATCGAAACC
>NW_021550544.1:0-211 GCF_001605985.2 Dendrobium catenatum
AATCAGTAGAATTCTGATTGTGGGCATTTTGTCCACAGGACTGAATGTGTCCTTGTAGTTGATGCCGTATTGTTGCGTGTAGCCTTGAGCCACCAGCCTAGCTTTGTGTCGATCAAGTGTGCCGTCTGGTTTGAGCTTAGTTTTGTAGGTCCATCGGCAGCCAAGAACGGGAGTTTTGGGTGGTGGTGATGTAAGAGTCCAAGTGTTTTGT
>NW_021550545.1:0-491 GCF_001605985.2 Dendrobium catenatum
GCAAAAGTAGAAGAGGAGGGTTCATGGGTCAAGGGATTGAGAGTGTGGGGCTGTCCTTCCTACTCAACAAGGGGGCCAAATTTATTGTTTGTAAATAGCAAAGGAGTGGGGCTATAAGTAGAGTGAGGTACCGGGAGGAAAGCTGAAATAGGAGGGATTTATAACTCTTCAGAGGGGGAGTTTAGATTGGGGATGATGGGTTGATAGATGTTTGGGAATGGGTGCAATATCAATTTGTTGGGGCTGCATGCTAGAAGATGAGTTTGTAGGTGGGTTGGAGGGATATGGGGGTTTGGGAATATTGAGGGTTGGGGGTTGATTGCATCTTGGCTTATGGCTGGAGCTACGACCACAGGTTGGTCGAATTGCTGGGTGTTAGGGGGAGGGCACTTAGGACAGTGGCTAGGGTCATGTATAATAGAACCACAACGAGAGGATCATCTAGGTTTCCAATCACATAACACAAAGAATGGAGAGATTTTACCATCCAC
>NW_021550546.1:0-249 GCF_001605985.2 Dendrobium catenatum
AATATATAATAAATGATCATTTAAAGACAATTCTCATGCCACAAAGCTTGTCTAACTTCCACCATGAAGTACATTCTATATATATTATATATTTAATATATTATATCAACAACTTCTCCAATCATAGAAAAGGGCATCATTTATAATTAATGAAAAACACTAGTGTAATCATTTCAATTGGGTTAGCTTCATAGTCCTTCCCTTTTCTAAGTTTTTTTGCATATAAACTTCAGTTTCTTTTGATGCTCT
>NW_021550547.1:0-2196 GCF_001605985.2 Dendrobium catenatum
TAGAACCCATAGAAGTGGTCTTCTGCCTTATCTCCATCATCGCCATCATCTGAGTCATCATCTCAGTCATTTTATTATTTAACTTAGAGATTTCTCTATCTTTCTTTCGCATCTGTCGCCTCATTTGATTTCTCATTTCAGTGAGTGTGATATCTTCATCAGTGAAGGGGTTTTCTCTGACCTCTTTTTCTTCATCTCCTTCTTCTAAAGAGCAAGCACTTTGGCTGGCAATGGATCTAACCCTATGGAGACGTAGATAAACATGTATGTGTGACTGTGATTGTTGGTCATCTTCATCACCATCATCATCCTCAATGTCGATATGGCTGACCATGCAAACCACCTCAATCTCTGTAGTATTTTCATCATCATAGTCTCCTTCTTCTTCTTTCTGTACCCAAATTTCTGAGCGGTGTCGCCACTGAATTTCAGGTTCTTGGTTTGGAATGATTATTTCTTTGATCTGAGAACTGCAATCGAAATGAACTTCTTCTCTGGCCAAAGTAAGTGAATGACAGGATCTCCTGGAGGGCTCTCCAAGATGTCGACCGTCATTATAATTATCATTACGGTTCTTCTTTTGGACCCACCTCTGATGAGTTCTATTAGCATGGGCGGATCTCTGGGAAACTATTCCGGATGTCATGCCTGATCTATCTCTTTCTTCAAAGATCTTTTCTTTTCGAGGCTTCGTCCTCCATACTTATTTGTCATTCAGTTGGGCCCTTTAGGTAGTGGATTCTTGGACATGTGATCCAAATGTCATGCCCTAATGGGCTTCCTGTGGAGCTTGTCGTCAATAACCTCTTCATTTTGCTATCGTAACAAATGATAGCCTTTCTCTTGGAGGGCTTCTTCGGGCCTCAACAACTAGTGGCCTTTGAAACTTCTTCTTCATTAGCCCTCTTTCTTTAATTGTCTTCAAAACTTGGTGTACTCGGGAAGATAGGCGTTCGGGCTCTCTTATTTCTGAGGAGTTGGAGCTTCAGGTTGACTCTTCTAGAAGGATTACTTGAGCACACTAGAAGAGCCATTTCTTTTTACCCACTTAAGGTTAGAGAACCTATTTTGGGTAGGGATATTGATCTCTTATTCTGATGCCGGCAAGTTTGAGGGATGGACTGGTACAAGTAACTGCTAAGCTCATAATTTTGCATTTCTTTTCCTCCTATGCCTTCGATTGAGCCTTCCTCCAAATGAGGAAGCCTCAGTGTCATACCTCCCAGGTGCAACATGCTCTCTGGACAGGATAGTGGTGTTTGCAGTCACCACATAAATTTTATTTCCAGTAACAACCCTCTTTGTAGTAAGGGTCTCGGGCTGAGATAATCTTTCAAACACAGAAGCTCTTCCTTGGGCAGCACCTCTGGCAGTAGTCCTTACAGAATGGGACCTTCCAGAAAGTTATTTAGAGTTAATGACGTACACAGGGATAACTGTAGCCTTTATATTAGCTGCTGAGAATTTGAGCCCACCAAAGTGGATAGTGGCTCCAATATTTCTAATCTCTATAAAAGTATTTGCCAGCTGAATCCTGGCTCCTAGTCCTAATTGGAAGGTCATCAGGGTGTCCTACATTTCCATTCTGCACAAACGAAAGGCAATTATTAGTAACCGAAATTGATACATCACTCCACACTTTCAGACTGCATAAATAACGCAGAACAATAATATAAGCAGGTGAGTTAAAGTAGAATTAAAATCCTGCACATTGAATTTCCAATAAATCTTATTTAAAAGATTGATTTTTAGAAAATTTAAAATTTAATCCATATGAATAGCTTGCTACTATAACACTGAGACAACTAGTCAAAGATGAAAAGAGAAATCATTCCCCAACAGAGTCGCCAGAAATCTGTGGACTCGAAAATTCACGCACCAGCCTCCCCTACGTTGGAGAGTTTTAATGATGTTCTGGGTCAAATTTTGGAAGGCAGATAGTTTTGTAGATAAGACACTACTTAGAGATTTCGCCCTCATTTTATGAGGACTTTATAATCTAGTTTTAAGTTTCCTATAGGTGCAAGCACTTATAGTTAATTACCCCTCTCGATCACGAGAGAGCACTTTCGATTAAGGCTAGTCATTAAGTAAGTACAAAATACCTAGCATATAGTAACAACAATTGAATTTTTTGTAGATTTATAAATTTATTATTTTTATACTTAAAGAGGATGGTGGGGGAAATGATGATGA
>NW_021550548.1:0-252 GCF_001605985.2 Dendrobium catenatum
GAGGATTGAGTTTTGATTTTGGTTCTAAGGAAAGGGACGACCTAACCCTAGAGGATTGAGTTTTGATTTTGGTTCTAAGGAAAGGAAAGGCCTAACCCTAGATGATTGGGTTTGATTTGGTACCAGGGTAGTGCCACGAGGGGCGTACTCTACCACTAGTGGATCTAATCCTAAGGGAAGGAAGAAACCTAACCTTAAGGAGAAGAAGATTGGACTTGGACTTGATTCTAAGGAAAGAAAAGATCTAACCCC
>NW_021550549.1:0-259 GCF_001605985.2 Dendrobium catenatum
AATGAAGCAAAGAGAGGTGTGTGCGAATAGATCCATTACTGGGTATGAGATGTGGGCAGGATTGATGATTCTTGAGACAGTTATCCCACACTCTTTGTAACGATGGTAGGCGGCTTCATCTTCTGCTTCCCTGAAACTAGGGTCAATCCTAGCCCTCGAAGAACTCCCAGAAGTTTGTCGGACACGTTTCCCACCAGCCATAGCAAGGGATTATCAAGGAGTTGCAAGAGGAGAGGGGATGAAGTGGAAAGCCATGGCT
>NW_021550550.1:0-236 GCF_001605985.2 Dendrobium catenatum
TTACCTATTCGAAGTAATTCATACTATTAGAAGCATGTTCACCCATAAAATTTTGCGAGTAATGAGATATCTTTGTGCTGCTTTCTCTACCTGGTTGATTTTTGTATGGAAAGACTAATTAGCAATTATGTTTAGACATTCTTATATACATTTTGTTTCAAACATAGACTTGGCATATAGTTGACTTAGCACTAGATTGAATATTTTGAAGAGTTTCTTATTTTCTCGAAGCCTAA
>NW_021550551.1:0-315 GCF_001605985.2 Dendrobium catenatum
GTAAATCAAAATCAATCAACAAAAAAGTCAAAGACAATATAAATAAGTTCCAAATAAGACAAATCAAAAACCAAAACAAAAATACAGTCATAAACAACAACAAAAAGAACACAATCGCATTTTGCAAACTTATAATTTCAAGCATGAGTATAAATAACACTCAGTAGGGTTCTTAAGGTACTAAAAGTTTAAAAAACTATTAGTTTTGTAAAAATATATGTAAGTTGATTTTCAGTAGCTACATGATTTAGTTCTACTTCTCCTTTAGTGACATGGTCCTTAATGAAGTGATGCATTAAATCTATATGCTTGATC
>NW_021550552.1:0-400 GCF_001605985.2 Dendrobium catenatum
CTAGCGAATCTCTTCACGAACATAGATTCTAACTCTACAAAGGTCTTCACAGAATCTTTTGGCAGTTCAACATACCATTCGAAAGCAGTTGCTGTCAAACTGCTGACGAATTGTCGGAAGAGTAGGGCGTCATTTCCTCCTGTATTCCCACAGGTGGCTTTAAACTGTGCCAGGTGCTGCCTGGGGTTGTTATTACCGTTGAAAGTATTGAACTTTGGTACAGAATACCCTTTTGGGTACGGTACTTGGTCGTATTCAGCAGGATAAGGACGACCCTTGACCACCAATTTTTCTGCTTGATCAACGGCTATAATAGCCCTGATCTTTTCTGTGATAATTCCTTCCAATTGTGCAGCAGTTACTGGTTCAGAAGTACTTGCAACATTTTGTAGAGTGGGCT
>NW_021550553.1:0-1273 GCF_001605985.2 Dendrobium catenatum
CAATGTGTTCTCACTATTTACCGTGCGGCCCGACAACCCGACCTAGAACGGACCCAGGATGGCTCGGTATTTCTCGATTTTGCTAGGTATTGCTCGGTATTACTCGGTATTGTTAGGTATTGGTTGATTTTGCTTGGCAACAATCAATACTGAGCAATACCGAGCAATACCGAGTTGTATCGAGTTTTTCTAAAAAAACTCGGTACAACTCGTTATTTCTAGAAAAACTCGGTACAACTCGGTATTTCTAGCAAATACCGAGTTTTTCTAGAAAAACTCGGTACAACTCGGTATTTGCAAGAAATACTGAGCAAATACCGATTAATACCTCTCAATACGCGAACATAGCATTCCCGGGTTCCGATCTGGGTCAAGTCGTCGGGCCGCGCGGTAAAAAGTAAGAATACGTGACGACATATTATTGGCGGCCAAACGTAACCCTACGTCCGGTCAGAGGATGTAATAATTGTTCCTTTTACATAGCGACCGAATAGAAACAAAGACAATAAATGCATCAGAAGCAAAGCATCCAATTCATTATCAGTAATAATATCGATTTTTTATATAATTATAAGAAGTAATTTACTAATTTCTGTAAAATACTAAAATTATAAACTATCTTTTATAAATGATGAAAATTTTAAATTTTATAAGAAAAAAAATTTATGATAACTAAAGGGAAAAAACATTTATTTCAATAACATAAATCTATCATAAAGAAATATACATTTATTTCAACCCCTCACTCTTAACTCTTAAGGACAAAAAAAAAAAAAGTTTTCAATGATAACAATATCATCATATGGATATAATGCAACAGAAAAGAATCAAACAACAACTTCATTATAGAAGTTAGTTAATCTTCGAAATAAACCATACAATCACTTCTTTACCTCTTCGGAGGCAACTACATTTGTCGTCATAGGAGGCGGCGGAGGAACGCCAGAATCAATACAGCTTCGACATTTCCTCTCCACCCATCCCTCGATATCATGATCGCCACCAACAACAAGAAGGCGTCCGCCACAGATTCGAGCAAGCATCCCAGCGAGCATGGCGATGATGACGATTACCGCCACGATGACAACCAGTGTCTCGATCGACTTTGGTGCAGAATGGCCCGAAGTCGATGATGATGGAGGCAACGGGGTTGATTGATCTCGCTCGGATCTCTCTAAGAGAAGGCGCAAAAGCATGGTGGTGATAGTGATAGCAATTACGAGAGAAGGGAGAGTCAATGGAGGTTTTGAGGGGAAAGAAGTTGGTCAGATGC
>NW_021550554.1:0-1374 GCF_001605985.2 Dendrobium catenatum
ATCAGTTAGTACTAACAGTTAATGTCAATGATCACATATATCAAAATAAATGAGATGTTATAAAGTCATAGTTAAAAGCTTACTCTCACTTTTCCTTATTTTTAAATCCTGTAAGGAATATGAGGTGCCTTTTGTCCTGTAGTGAGGAAATGGATCTTGAGGGCTAGTAGGCTTGGGTTGCTTGAAGGTGGTTTATTACAGGTTCTGGGCTTTTAAAATGGAGGATAATTTGTATAGCCACAACAATGTAATTTGGGGTTCTCTGGTATAAATAGTAGGAGATGTTGTGGGCTGGAATGGCCTTCTTGAACTCAACTTTAAAATGATTTCCTTATGCTTAACTTAATGCAAACAAAGAGATGATAAGGACAGTCCACGTCATGCTTAGACAGCAGGGAAATCAATTTGATGCAGTGGATTATATTTATTGTAATTTTCTTTACCTGTAATTTTTTACATCAATGAATGGGCTCTGCCCCAAATTTCCCCAAAAAAAATTTGATGCAGTGGTAAAAGACAAAGCGAACATGAAGATGTATATGCAAAGTTCGGCTGAGACTTTCTATTGAAACAAGAGAACGGTCATGCAGAAACTTTATATTGCGGCTTGGAGTTCTTGTTTAGAAGGGAGATTGAAGTGAGATCTAGGGGAAATTGAAGCAGAGAGATACACCTTTTAAGAGATGGACGTCAACAGGAAATAGAAGAAGTCCATCTAGCAACCATTTTCTTTCACGTGAAAGACAGTGGAGGATCAGTGGATTGTAGCTTAGACATGAAGAGCTGATTAAGGCATTGGAAAGAGACGGACTGCAGGTTTTGGAAATCCGGTGAATGGTAGGACGGGATTTTAGAGCTGGAGGAGGCAGGTCAGAGTTTGCAGGGATTTCAGAATAGTGGTGGAAGGAAGAAATCCCGGTTTGAGTGGAGAGCGGGTCCGGCCTTGGATGCTTCCAGGCAGCTTTCGGCAGTAGAGGAGGCGAGCTACGACTGTTCTGAAGAAGTCGAGCTATTAGACGTTTAACAGCACCGTAAAGGCTCTCAGACCAGCTCGGAAGAGATTTTGAGATCAGGTATGATCTGTTGTGGACGGAGCTCTCTTGGTGAGAAAGAAGGGTTCTCTTTTGAGCCTTCTTTTGTTGCCTTGCCTCTCTCATCCCAAAGAGAAGAGATAGCCTTCTCATTTTAACGCAATGAGGAAGTAGCGATCGAGGAGGTCTGAGCAGAAGGACAGAGACCTCAGCGGGATTTTAGGAGATTTGGCAGAGATTCAATTCAGAGCATACGAGGTTAGCATTCAATGAGATTTCAATTTTTGCTCTGAGTTGTCATTTTCATCTAAAGTCAAAATTCATGTAAATAATGACTTGCTAT
>NW_021550555.1:0-600 GCF_001605985.2 Dendrobium catenatum
ACTGTATTTGTAGATGATTGTTTTGAGGAAAAGGAAAATATAGATGTTTTGTTCCGCTGTGTTTGGTGATAAATAGTGGCTCTGTGTTTGTGTGTCTGTTGAGTTGATTAATTTAGAAGATTCAGTTCAATAACCAAATTCCAAAGCCAGATCCTGGATAAGAAGGTTTTGTCGCGGTCCGGCTCGGGCGGGATCCGTCCCCGTCGGGTCTGGTCGTGACAATAATCCCATCAGACCCTAAAGATTCCGAAAAAGGGTATTCAAGGTAAGATAGATACACAAACTCACTAAATCATGATAGTGTTATCAGTGTCAGCTTAACCATAAGCAAGTAGAAAAGAAATTTGAAGGAGGAGGTACTATGTGGCTTAATATTAGCAAAGAGGAATTGAAAGAGAATACCATAATATCAAATTAATTCAATATGAGTTGTTCAAGAATCTAAAGGAGATTATTGGCAAGACATATCAATTTTCTTTGCATATCTAATGGAGATCAACTTAATAATGAACATAAAAAACTTCAATCCATTGGAGTTGTCAATATTGGATGATGAAGTGAAACAAGTAAAATCTCCTCTCAATACTAAGATGTTTTGGC
>NW_021550556.1:0-304 GCF_001605985.2 Dendrobium catenatum
AATAGGGGAGGTCGGGTAATAGAATACCCTTTCGTACTGTTATGATTCCCAAAGTTAGCCATGGATCAAAATTGAAAAAGTTTTCAAACTAATTTTTATGAATCTAGCTCTGATACCACTTGAAAGTTCGTTAGGGATGTTAAGCCCTTATAGAACTTGCCCAAGCTAACTAAGAGGGGAGGGGGGGTGAATTGGTATTTTAAAAATTCTTTTCATAAAGAAGTAAAATCTCATAAACCAAAATCACACCAAAAGAAAAATAAGTGCGGAAATTTACAGTGCGGAAGAAAGAAACAAGAACATA
>NW_021550557.1:0-252 GCF_001605985.2 Dendrobium catenatum
GCTGAATTTGTGTTTTGCTTGATTTATTCCAAAAGGGGAAACCCCTTGTTTGGAAACAAATCCCATCAGTTACTCCTCTCCAAAGCCACCGTGCCACCCCGGGAGAATAATGCGGACATCCAACCGTCCATGCTTATCCGAGGAGCTGAAGATCAACGACCGAGATCACTTTGTTTTATTTTAGTTTATTAAGTGTATTTTGATTTAATTTTGCGATTTCCCTTTTTACCCTTTTGTCTTATGTAAGCCCAA
>NW_021550558.1:0-263 GCF_001605985.2 Dendrobium catenatum
GCGCCTTGAGGCGCGCCTCTAATTGCGCAATTTTAAAGCTTTGATGGCTCCCCAATCTATCAGTACTGGTACTGATACAGCAATCCCCTGGAGCTCCCCCATACAGCGTGATAAGGCATCCGCTGCCTTATTCTCTAGTCCCGGCCGATAGTGGATCTCAAAATCATATCCCAGCAGCTTGGACAACCACCTCTGATGCTCCTCTGTGACCATCCTCTGTTCTAATAAGTACTTCAGGCTCCTCTGATCAGTCCTGACAATAA
>NW_021550559.1:0-314 GCF_001605985.2 Dendrobium catenatum
CCTCAAATTAATCATTCTGTGAACGAATGGTTAATTTACGACGAAGGTTATGAAAGCGTGCAGCAGAGAACGAGTTTGTTAAGATATCTGCAATCTGCTCTTCAGATGGAATGTGACTAAGGGATATGGCGCCGGTCTTGAGATGTTGGCGAATGAACTGGTAATCTATCTCGATGTGCTTGGTTCGGGCGTGAAAGACTAGATTCCGAGCGAGGGCAATTGCAGAAGTGCTGTCACAATGTACCTGTGAGACCTCGTTCCCTTACTGTTCCTCTCAGATTTGGATTTTTTCTCTCAGGATCGTCCAGGACGAT
>NW_021550560.1:0-276 GCF_001605985.2 Dendrobium catenatum
ATCTTCCTAATCTATCACACAATTTGATCTCTGTTTCTTCATTAACCACTGATAACAATCTATCAGTGATATTTGACAAAACTGGTTTCTGTGTAAAGGATCCACAGACAAATTCAACTCTTCTATCAGGCCCCTGTAGAGATGGGCTATATCAACTTCCTACTGTTTTCAATAACAAGGCTGGTCATCAAGCTCTTACCGCCACAAGTACATCATTTCTTCAATGGCATCGACGCCTTGGCCATCCACATCAACAAACTCTACAAACAATCTCCA
>NW_021550561.1:0-245 GCF_001605985.2 Dendrobium catenatum
AATTACATGAAACACCTATAACTAACAACAATTAACTCCTTAATCAGAGAAAATTAAATTCACATTAATTTGACTACAATTTTAAGAATAAATGAATTTTATTTAAAAATCATTATTTAATTAATTTAATTGATTAAAAATAGTTAAAAATCCCAAAAAAAATTCTCAAATACTTTCTGATCCTTCCTCAGATCATTCCTGATCTTTGGAGGTGATTTCAAGAAGTTTGGAGATTATTTGGGTTC
>NW_021550562.1:0-217 GCF_001605985.2 Dendrobium catenatum
GATGCATGCTAAGCTTAATGTTGATTTTAGTTCTTTAAAAATTGAGCATGCTAACTTAGTTAAAGAAAATTTTGATTTAGATAGAGATCACATGTCACTTCTTGATGAGTTTGATGCATTAAATAAGAAGCATGTTGAATTAACTGAAGAGCATGAATCCTTGAAAACCACTCATATTGATCTAGAAGAAGCTTTTAAGAGATTAGACAAACTTGCA
>NW_021550563.1:0-1860 GCF_001605985.2 Dendrobium catenatum
TTTTAGAGTCCCCAGACACGTTTTTTGACGTTCCGGACTCAATTTTGATACTTTCTGAACTCAACGGGGTCTTTATGATCAAGTTATTAATTTTTGGAGCACAATTTTTGCGTTTCGGCCAGTATAAAATTTTGGAACAAATATTTTTGGACTCGTGGTGCTTCGACGTCCGAAAATAGGGGGGGCAACTGATACGTCATCATTAAATTATCTTGATCGGGCACGAATCTCGAGGCAAAACTCAAACTAGAAACTTCAAAAATTAAATCCAGGAGAACGTGAACTCCAATTTAAGTGATCTTATAGTCAAACTGAGCGTCTCAGAAATACGAACCCAACAACACCAAGTTCGACCCAATCCAAGCCCAAATGGTTCTGAATCATGGAGCCGAAGTGCTGTTTGAAGGTTCAAACCACAATTTGGGTTACCAAACGGTCTTCGATTTTGACGAGCCTATACTCGAATTGAATGACTCAACGAGATGAATCCAACGAGCCCAAGATCACTGAATTCCGACATCACTAAGGCATTTAAATATCCAACGAAAGGTGCACGATCGTAGGATTCAATATCGGCCGTTCAATTGACCACTTCCTATTCGCCCCTAATCTCACACATATTTAAAAGCTATGCCACTCCAGAAAAACTATAAATAGAGCCCTCATTCTTCACAAGAGGGGATCCAAGCAAGAAAGAGAAGAAGAGAAGAGAAGGAAGAAGCTCCTCATCGACAGTCTCCGGACCACCGCAGGAACCTCGCCGGACCACCGCAGGAACCTCGCCGGATCACCGCCGGAAATTCATTGCACCACCGCCTTAAGGCCCGATGTTCAGACCCGACGTCCTGTTGAAGACCCGACGTCCTGCTTAAGGCCCGACATTCAGACCCGACGTCCTGTTGAAGACCCGACGTTCTGCTGAAGGCCTGACATTTTGCTCAAGGCCAGATTATCAACAACCGAACTTCTAAGTGACACCGGGTCTAACACCTGACTCATATCGAACAGTTACTAGTTGTAATCTGATCGCCCTTGGAGGTGATTCAGTCCTTTGTAACAGACTCAAATTTTAGTTGAACCATTTTCAACTGGGCTAGACCCCGTGGTTTTTTCCCTTTTTTAAGGTTTTCCACGTAAAAAATATTGTGTTATCTATGTGTGAGTTAGTTATCCGTACAACATTAAGACGCAAAATTAAATCTCTATCGCTGCGTATTTTCTAGCCCGCAACAAGACTAATGGGAAGTATTCAACAATAAATATAAAAAAATTTTTACTCATGCAAATTTACAAAGTCAATGCACGATTAAGAGCTTATTTATATAAACATAACTAATATATTTTGACTTGATATCAAACATCTAAAAAACATAACTCATGTATTTTGACTTGATATCAAAATTTATTTTGCAAGCAATTACTTCCTAAGTGGAAGTTTCAAAATCCTAGCTCATCACCTAAAATCACCTCATTCTACAATTTTACATGGTCCATTTTCTTTTTTCTTTTCCTTATTCTACCTTGTATTTAGGAAAGGAATAAATAAATAATTAAAAAAATACAAACAAACTTACCTAAAATGGCGAAATCCAGTGCTGAAGAACGAGGTCGACGGGATAAGAGAAGGCAAACAGATAGTCAGATAAGGAGTAGGGCTTCGGGCGTCAATTTTAAACAGGTCAAAGTCACCCGTATAACGGAATCGCCCATTATATGGGCAATTTAGACAGAATATAATTGCCCGTTGAAACGATTAGGCATACTTTTATAATTAAAAAAAATATGCTTAATCCGCTAATTACGCCTCTAATCATGTTTAGTCTTAAAAATTTTCTTTTAAAATTTCACCATAGAAAAATT
>NW_021550564.1:0-211 GCF_001605985.2 Dendrobium catenatum
ATTGTTTCGTATCGTAGTATTTTTGTTTTATGTTATCGTATTAATTTCGAATCTTCGTATCGTATGTATTTGTATTAAAAAAAAGGATAAAATTGTTGTGCAATGCCTCCTTATTTTCATATGTTCGTCAATTCAGGGGGAGTTTAGGAGATCTTAGAATTTAAAAATTATATAAACAATAATTATTTTGCCATCATAAAAAAGGGAGAGA
>NW_021550565.1:0-465 GCF_001605985.2 Dendrobium catenatum
CTCCCGTCCGCACTCCGTACCTAATAATTTCTCGAGTTCTTGGGCTTCTACGTGCAGGTCGTCGGCAAAGGCAGGTCGGCCAGAGGTAGGTGGGTCCGGCGAGTCGACGGACCGGCTAGGATCAATGGTTTAGGGTACGGCTAAGGCTTGCGATTCGTTCCACTAGAGCAGGCGGAATGGAGGTGGGACTCGGCAAAAGAGCAACGCCAGAGTTGAGTTGGCCGGAGGGGTTGAAGCCGGAGCAGGAGGTCGACGGCGAGATTGGCCGGCGCGGTCGAGTGCAGAGGAATCTCGGGCTTGGCGTCGTGCGAAGGAGGAGGCAACGATTTGTTCGCGGTTGGAAGAAGGAACCGTGCGCTTGAGAGAAACAGCACCGGAAAACCTTGAACTGATTTTCTGTGAGCGTAAGAGTCTCATTGTTTCATTTATCTTCTTTTATGAGAATTGAGACAGTTTATGCGAAGG
>NW_021550566.1:0-282 GCF_001605985.2 Dendrobium catenatum
TTCAAGGAATATCCAAATCATCAATTTATTATTGTTTATATTGATGATACATTGATATGTTCAAGGATTGTAGATGATCACTTGACTTATTTGAGGTTAGCATTAGAAACTTTCAGGTGCATCAGTTGTTTGTTGAGATTTTAAAGTGTGAATTTGAGTTGAGATCTATAGCATTTTTTGGCCATGTGGTGAGCGGTGATAAAATATTTATATATCCCTAAAAGTTGCAAGTAGTAGGTGATTGTCCAAGCCTAACTTTAGTGTTAGAGATTCATGATTTTC
>NW_021550567.1:0-256 GCF_001605985.2 Dendrobium catenatum
TAAGGAAAAGAAAACTAAAAGACCTTGTGAGAAGGAATTATTGCTTCCCATAGGAGATCATATATATTTTTTGAAACTAGGATGGTGCCATAGAGGGTGTGCTCCATCACGAGTGGATCTAATCCTAAGATGAGAAAGCATGATGACTCACATCTGATCTTAAGGAATAGAATACTAGAAGATCTTATGGGAAGGAAGCATTACTTCTAATGAAAGATCGGATCTAGAATTTGAATTTAGGATGGTGCTATAGAGG
>NW_021550568.1:0-322 GCF_001605985.2 Dendrobium catenatum
TATTTTTATTGTGTAATATTATATATATAATATTATTCTTATTTTTAAATAATCAAAAGAAAATAAATAAATAGAAAATAATATAAAAACTGTCACTTTCTAAATTTGATTAATTGCATAACATAATCAATTAATCAAAAAAGTTTATGTTAAATTATTTGTTAACCTTCCTATCATGTTCCTTTTTGTTATGAAATTTTGGAGCATAGCTCTTGTATTAATAAAGAAAAACAATTACAATTAAAGGACCACAACAAAAGCTGAGAACCTCTGCGAAAGAAAATTGCGCAAAAAAAAAACAAAATTTACAAACTCAAGTTGC
>NW_021550569.1:0-736 GCF_001605985.2 Dendrobium catenatum
CACACAGGGGGAGAGTTATTTTTTTTAACTGCAAAATTTAATTAAAATTCTTCTCTAGAGATCGTACTGTATGATTTTAATTCGTACCGTACGATCTAAGCTATGTGGACAATTCTGTGAATAGATCGTACTGTACAAATCCCTTCATACTGTACGATATGTTCAGATCCAAAACCCTAGCCGTAGTGTAGTTTAAGTAAGTGATTTTGCGTCGTTCATACTGTACGAACATGTTCGTACTGTACGATCTATTTTAAATAGTTACTTAAATTAACCCATGATTAGTGCATGTAATCCAGGCCTAATTAAAATTTGAACATCGTATTGTACGAACCCGATTGTACCATACGATGAACAGAGACAAAGTATGATCGTCCCAGATATCGTCCTGGACGATCTCTTGGTTTTTTTCACATCGTACTGTACGATAATAATCGTACAATACGATGAACAGAGACGACATCCGATCGTCCAGACCATCGTCTTGTACGAATAGTATCTTGTTGGATCGTACCGTACGAAATTATATCGTACAGTACGACTTGTTTTTGAACTGTTCGTACATCTTCGTACCAGGAAGACGTCTGTTTATGAAGATCGTACTGTATGATATGGAATCGTACTGTATGAACAGTAACGGCTACTTTTGAATTTAAAGGTTTTTGGAGCCTTTTTTTAGATATCAATCAAGTCCTTTTTTCAATAAGATTTACAGAGGGGGTGAACGTGGTTAGAG
>NW_021550570.1:0-313 GCF_001605985.2 Dendrobium catenatum
CAATTGATTATGTTAAAAAAAAAGCCTTGAATTTTTATATTATGAAGAGGTCACTCATCCAATATCATGATGCTTTATATATGTTAATATGAAATTATATGAAATGTAGATGATATGATCTATGCTTGCATGTGCATGAGCACACCCCCTTATGGTACTGACTGGAGATGCAATGTACCCATGCACCTATGATGCATCGACACGGACAATGCGACACGGACACGACACGACACGGACACGGGACACGGCAAATTTTAAAAATATAGGACACGGGTACGGCATGGACACGACATAATATTTTTTTAATATAATA
>NW_021550571.1:0-223 GCF_001605985.2 Dendrobium catenatum
TTCATTATATTTGTATATAGGTGAAAAGGTTGGAGTATCTCCAGTAGAAGATAAGATTAGAGAGTCGCCTTAGATGGTTTGGTCACATAAAATGGCTGTCTTCTGATGATCCGGTTAGAAAAGTAGAGGTATTAGATTTGACTTATGTTAAGAAAGGTAGATGCAGACCTAAAAAAACTTGGTTACAAAATATTAGAAATGATCTTTCTTTATTTGATTTAAA
>NW_021550572.1:0-202 GCF_001605985.2 Dendrobium catenatum
TGGAAGTCTCCAACAGCTCCCGATTCGCCTCGAGGTCGCCGGAGATGAAGAAGGAAGAGAGTAGAAGCCTTCCTTTGCTGTTTGGAAGCTTCAAACAGCTGCCTTGACCACTGCGAGCTCGCCGAAGTTGAGGAAGGAAGGTGTAGAGACTTCCTGAAGCTTGAAATCCCGGAAACTCTGGCGAATGAGAGGGACAGAGCTC
>NW_021550573.1:0-270 GCF_001605985.2 Dendrobium catenatum
CCCGACGCCTCCTTCGGCGATGTCCTCCTATTCGGCTCCTACAAGCCGGGCGGTCTCTTGAAGCTTCAACTCGGCTTTAAACCACGAAACCGGCCAGACCCTCTTCTCTCTATTGTGAATAGGCCGAAGTCCCTTGCGGTCCTGCTGCTCCATCTTCCCAACCGACACCTAACGGAATCCCTCTAGTGCTTTAATAGAGAAGAGTTGGTACCTCTCTTTATAGGTTTCTATTTTTAATTTTCTTAATATTGTCATTATAATTAATATGAT
>NW_021550574.1:0-302 GCF_001605985.2 Dendrobium catenatum
GTGTATCATCCAGGACAAACATGTGGATCGTACGGGCAAATTTTCCATAAATTGAGCAAAGATTTTAGAACATCGTCCAGGACAAAGAGGATCGTCTGGGCCGATCATTGTAAGCAAAGTAAGATACGATCAGATCATCCATGATAATAAAGTTTCATCTAGGATGATGATGAATAAAGAAATTATATCAACCATCAGATGAAAACGGTATGAGTTGATTGAATGCATCATCCATGATGATATAAAAATCATCTAGGACGATGAAACCAAAAAATGAAATTCAAGAGGTGGAAGTAGATGAT
>NW_021550575.1:0-1346 GCF_001605985.2 Dendrobium catenatum
TTTTATTTGTCGTAGATTGCATGTGTAGGTTTTAACACGAGCACTTAGTTTAGGCTATCCTAGATCTAAGAACATGGTGTGTTTACTTCTTTTATATGTTTCCCATGCATTATTAACTTAAGGGTTTGTGAAAACTTTATTTTAAACCCATATAACTTAGTGACATCCTAAGGACAATAATTAAGGGCCCATCTAGCGAACTTAGAAATGTTCTAAGGCTTAGGGTAGATCATTGATTGACATAAAAACCTCAAAATTTAAACTTAGATACATCTTAACCCTCACAAAATTTTCTAGGAATTTTTAGGGCTGGTTAGACCCCTTAATTAACCAATCCTAATTAACCTGCTAAATAAGGCCCCGAGACCTTCTAAAAATTACAATAAATCTATTTTAGGTCATAAAATTACCCTCCATGGCTCAAACTGACCAGAATCTGATCCTTGACCTTAGATAAATAGGGATCTTCATTTTGACTTTAGGTTGACTCTTAATTTGACATTAGGTGAAAAATATATTTTTGCCCCTAATAATTCATTAAAAATTATTAAAAATCCCAAATTTTCTTCAAACACTTGGGATCACTTTCTTATGTCATGCCTGACCTTTGGGGATGATTCCAATATATTTAGAGCAGATTTGGATCAAAACCATAAAATCAGCCCTTTATTAGGAAATTTAGAAAATTCCATAAATACCCTAAACTTAGAAAATTCATAACTAATTTTAAAAAATTCCAAATTAGACAAACTCACTTGCATTAGGCTCCTATTAGGGTCTAGTATTTATTAAAAATATTAGGTTTCCAGAAAATGGCGTAGATTAGAAAGTCAACCTTTTGGTCAACCGTAGTTCATTTAGGGCCCGAAACTTAGGAAATTCATATCTTTGCCTATAAAACTCCAATTTCAATTTACTACCTGGCTAATTACTCATCTTAAGGTCTAGTATTTTTCTAAAATATTAGGAGGCCCAAACCTAGCCTTTTTGCCATAGTGACTTTTTGGACCCTTAGCCCAGTTCCTTTGAGTATCCCGGACTTTCCAAAATTGGCCAACATAACTTTAACTTCAAATATAACGACCCTAAGCTTTTAAAACTTATCAACAAACTAAATTAACTAAAATGGACCCTAATCCATTAATATTTGGACTTCAATTTAAATTTTCTTTTCTAGCCTTCAACAAACCCGAAGTCTAGGCAATTTTAACCAACTACCCTACTTAGGACCTATCCAAACCACACAAACCTTACACACACATAGAATTGTTTGCTGGGGCACCACTTCTAGATCTAGGCTAGGCCGCTTAGTTTTATTTTCTGCTGTGTGCCGGAGCTTTTCGACT
>NW_021550576.1:0-255 GCF_001605985.2 Dendrobium catenatum
CTTATTTTTTTGGAGTAAGGCAAAGCATCAAAATCTCAAAGTATTAAAGAAGAATTTGAAGATGGAAATTGAAGAATTACAGCTTGAAGAAGCTTCTGATCAGGTTTTTTTGGCCAGCAAAATTATGGTCCTGAGAAACAAAATTGTTGAATTTAATTCTACTCTAGCAAGATTAAATACCTGGTGGAGACAAAGGGCAAAAGCAAAATGGATGAAAGAGGGGGATTTGAACTCTTCTTTCTTTCATTCTTATGC
>NW_021550577.1:0-1153 GCF_001605985.2 Dendrobium catenatum
ATATATTATACATATAAGATATGTCATATACATCATATATTTTATATATGGTGGATTTATATGCTTATCATTGATTCATATGTATTTATATTACTCCTAAATATAATATCATAAGCACTAAATCATCTAAAAAATATCACTAACATTAACTTATCTTAAGCAAATTTTTTTTTCTTGTCTAAATTTTGATGTGATGAACTAACATGCTATATATCTAAATAGAGAAAAGGAACAAAATTGTCTCTTGATTCATTAGGAACGATCAAAATGGCACCTAACTAAGTTAAGAGATCATTTTGATCCCTCAACTCTTTAAAATGGGACAATTTTGGTTCCATTGTTTAGAATTAGTGAAAAAAAAAAAGTAAACGTGGGATAGCCGAAGGATGGTAGAAGGCTATATTTGGAATACAAAAAATTAATTGAAATCAAAATTTATGAACCGAGCAGCGTTGCGTCGAAACCCCATCAACAAAAACATCTTTCAGCTTCGAAGCCCTAGTAGCATCGACCCCTTGCCTAGAACCCTCAACAGCTTTGAACCTCAACTACAAACCCTCAACATATTTGAACCTTGGCTTCAAACCCCCAGCAGCATCGAACTAGTAGCGATGTCAAACCTTAGCGTTGAATCCTAGTGACAAACCCTAAACCCTCAGCGTCGAACTAATCCAATGAGTGCATGCTCATATGTTGCTTGCCATTTTATTTTTCCATATTTTTTATTATTATTGATCTATTTTAATGATTTATGTAGATAAGAAACTTTGTTTGCTGTTACATTTGAGTTGGAAGAATATTTATTTTCATTTCTTCTGTTTTGTGGCCGCTATCCAAAATTTATATTTTCTAGGTTCATTAGAGTCTAATTGTTTGCATATTTGCTTGTAAATAATATATAATAAATAGCTAAAATAAAAACAATGACCAAACTACCCCTCATTTTAACATCATTAAATCTTCACTTGGTAGGACTAAAATGGTTCCATTTTAAAGAGCTGTGGTACCAAAATGATCCATTAACTTAGTTGGGAAGTATTTTGGTCCTTCCTAAAGAGTCAATGAATCATTTTGAGCTTTTTCTCTATCTAAATATACAAAAATATAATGATAGCTATCAGAGCCCTACATGGGGTCCTGGTTGGGTACCCAT
>NW_021550578.1:0-470 GCF_001605985.2 Dendrobium catenatum
TTCAATGCTCATTTTCATTTGGATTTGATTTTTTTTTTTTCATTCTGATTTAGGTCCCGAGTCCACCGTTCTTGTTCATGTGCTTGTTCTTTTTTGAGTTCAAACAGGTACGATTTCACTCGAAATTTTGACAACCTCCTGGCGTCTCCCCCGTTTAGGGGAAAACTACAAGAAACTGGGCCTTTCCCACCACGCGCAATAAAGGCGTGTATGGTAGGTGTCCTCTGACGAGAACACCGCGTCTGTGATTTTTGTTCCTCCCACCACTCGCAATAAAGGCGTGTATGGGGTCTTTGACGGTACCTATTTAAATAATGCACAGTTTGCTTTCCCCCCACTCTGGGGTACTTATGAATGACACAAATTGCTTTTCTCCCGCTTGGGGGTACTTATAAGTGACCCCGCATCGCCATAGGTGCCGCACCGGGATCCCATCCCACCACGCGCAATAAAGGCGTGTATAGGCGGTT
>NW_021550579.1:0-208 GCF_001605985.2 Dendrobium catenatum
TTCAAACCGCCGGTTTTCACTGTTTTTCCTGTAGTGTCGGCATCTTACAAATACATGTCGGAGGTTATTTTGGGTGTGCAATAGCAATGTAAAACGACATGCTAGAATGCAATCCTTAGCATACTGCAAATGCATGGCATAGGTCACTTCAAAATATACTTACAATGTCAGATGACATGCTCGCATAATGTATTATGCAAGTTACGAT
>NW_021550580.1:0-719 GCF_001605985.2 Dendrobium catenatum
CCCTTTAGTCTCCCATGAATGCAATAATTATACAAAACAAAAAAAGTAGTTTTCCTCATCCATGGAGAGGTAATGACAGATGAGAGTAGGGTTATGCACCGCTTCAACCTAAAGCTGATCATAATTGCTATAATAGTTGTAGTAGATAAGGTCAGTATAATGAGATCATTCACCTCTCATCTCACATGATTCAATGCTAATTGGGCTTATTTCAGTCCTTTAGCTAATTTTTCTTTGGACAACTCTATCTCACTTTTCTGAAGATTTATTTGGAGTCACAATTCAATCCATTGCGACCATCCTGCATCGAGACCTGCATTGAGAGTTTAATGGAAATACAAAACAGAACAAGGAAGAAGTAGTAGAAGCTTCAGGAGAATAAGCTATTCATCTCATAGTAACTCTAGTACAATGCAAACAAGTATATAAGACTAATGTAGGGAACAAGACTATAGAAAACGGCTAAAGGCTGACACTGTCAACTTCCCTGCAGGAGATGGTGCAGCCTTACTCATGTTGGCTTCAAGTGGAGTAGGTTAGGTAACATGTAGTAGGGATATACTCTAACAGCCCCCCCTGAAACTAAGCATTTGAGGATCAAATATTTAGTTTGTCATGGAGTGCAGTAAATCTAAGGGGAAAGAGCGGTTTCATTAGAATATATGCAGTTTGATCCATAGAATTAAGATGATGAACCGCAATAGCACCATGTTGGATAT
>NW_021550581.1:0-1196 GCF_001605985.2 Dendrobium catenatum
CCGAACGTAGAGGAGCGTACGTTCACTGGATGTAATAAAAGTTCCTATAAATATGTGTGATGTAACAAGAAATTAATGAAGAGAAATAAAATTATTTTCTTTGTAAATTATGTAACCATAGTTTTGATTTCAAATTTATTTGCGAGTGGCACTTGATCTTGCTAGCAAGTCTAGCTACGTAGAGCAAAGGAGTATGAGTGAGAGTAAGTAAGAATTCAAATAATCTCTATCAATAGTATAAATGGTATGACGTCCAAAATAGATCTCTTAATTAACCACTTATTTATACGGTTGATAAGGCTATAGAAAATATTATATTAGGAAATAAATAAATAAGTAAATAATATATGATATGATAACTATAGAGAGGTAAAGATACATAGAAGAGGTCAATATTTATACACCATCCATCTTTGATGTGGCCTTGGATATATTTGGCGTATACCCTGGGAAAGTAGTCTGTTCTGAGCGACTCCTCAAGTGCAAGTGTCATGGACAGGTCTTGGGCAAGTTCTTAAAGGAGAACCCTCAAACAAGTGGTGTGTCCCTCAAGTCAAGTGGCGAGTCTTATAAGCAAAATATATGCATGTGGCTATGAACTAGGGCATATGTAGTTGATGAGTCATGAATCACACCATTGACCTCCCTCATTAGATATCAAAGTTAAAGCATATTCATAAGATATCAACAATAAATTTGAACTGTGCAACAAAACATAAACTTCAAGTTTCCAGCTGTGTTGATATCCTTCTAAAATTAGCTATCACTAGATATTTGAACAGTGCAACGAAATAAAAACTACAAGCCTCCAATTGTATTGATATCAAAATTTAAATTGGCATTAATTCATTTGCTTAGATATTTTTCATTACTAATTATTAACAATACATAAGATCTCCATATTTTTCTTTGAACCAATTATAATTTTTTTAATGAATTATCTTCAACTCTTAGTGAGTTCCATTGATTAGGATATTTTGTGCTCCTTGAATTTTAAATTTACATGTTGAGAATATTGATCTAATTTAAATAATCAAATTTTAACATATAATTTGACTTAAATTATTGATCTAATTTGATTTTTTCTAATTTTAAATTGTTTATTAAATATTCTATTATTCAATAAAAATCTAAACCAGTTTAAAACTAACTATATTTTAACACATTCAGATTTTTTATCATTTAAATTTTAAGTT
>NW_021550582.1:0-1016 GCF_001605985.2 Dendrobium catenatum
GTCATAAGTTGATTCAATATATTTGATCCAAAAAATTCATTAAAAATATTTTAAAAATTAAAAAAAAAATTGCAGCTATGTTAATTGTCCTTGTTTTGTGGCTTTTTGCAAAGGTTTAAATGACCACCAAACTCTGGATTTGCAGTGATTAAAACCACTACCAAAAAGGTTGTTGAAATCACTTCCCCAGCAATTGCAAAACCATTACGAAATGTGTTTGCAACCCACTAAGTATTGAACTCTTGTAGCAATTTTGGAACCACTGTTAGGTTTTATGGCAATTAAAATGACCGTTACAGATGCCATTTTTCTTATAGTGATTAAGTTATTTTGGTTAATTACTTTTTAGGGTTAAGCTAAAATAACTCTAGCTTGATTAAATTAATACTAAAAAAGCATGCAACTTCAAAGTTTAGAGGTTGAATTCATGTCTCCCTACTTAATAAAAAAAATCTTAGGAAAAGCAATATGTTTTGGGGTTCAAAAATTTATGTCTCTCCCTACTTAATCAGAAAAGTATTGTATTTAATATTAACCATTGTGATATTTATGTGATAATGTGATGTTTTTACCCTAATATTTGAGGGACCTAGGAATATTAAGATATATTCCAAAATATTATACAAAGTCTAAATCAGTATATAAACATAAATCAATCATTTGTACTGATGAAGGCATGCCTATGAAATCATTTCACTTTTAATAGGTTCATACTATAGCCAAGAATCCATAAGAATGGACATATTTATGTCCTAGTCTAAAGTTTTTAGTTATAATCTATGGATTTTCCAATATTCTTCAAAAATTCTAAGGAACTAATAGCATCGTGTAAAGGAAATTAGTATTGAAGACTAAAGATTTTGCAATCCATAATATATGTATAGATTATTCTATTTATCTCAACTAATATGAGAACTTTATTTCTTATCCTGGGATAAAGAAATTGTATTTGTGCTCATGTGAGTACACATCTATGTACTTTTTGTTGTATAGAGAAAAAGTTGTGTATATCATTT
>NW_021550583.1:0-229 GCF_001605985.2 Dendrobium catenatum
TGATCTTTTTAACCAATATTACATATAATGTTAGGGGTTTTAGTTGTACAAATCTTATCGGTGATTTAAGAAATTTAGTAAATTTTTTCAAAATTGATATTTTATGTCCTTTTTAGTACAAGCTCTCTTTTGATATCAATGATGCTGATTTAATTGCCAAACATTTTAAAGTTTTTCCTTTCTAAGGAAAGTAGCAAGAATTTTTACATCTCTTTCAATGAATTAATTA
>NW_021550584.1:0-229 GCF_001605985.2 Dendrobium catenatum
GTCCCATGATTGGACTATTTTGGTTCCTCTTTAAGGAGTTGAGGGATCAAAATGGTCCTTTAATAAAATTAGGGACCATTTTCAATAAACCATTTTGATTCTTTTATCGGTTAGCTACTTGACTTGATCATACTTGTAAGGGCATTTGGTGAAGTTAGTAGTTGACACATATTGAAGAAAATTCTCCAATAAAAAAAAAAAAAACTTTTTTCATTTAGGGAGGTTAATA
>NW_021550585.1:0-282 GCF_001605985.2 Dendrobium catenatum
AACCCTATTTTGATATTGAATCCATTATAGAATATTGCGTCGGCCTTTCGAGACTGTACTTTATTCTCAATGTAGTATTCGATTACAAAATAGGAGAAAATCAAAATCTGCGTGGTGTGACACAATTTTTCCCACCAAGGTTTTTCTGGCGACTCCGCTGGGGATCAATCCTCTCTCCATCTTTAGCAGTGTTTTATACCCTTTAATCGGTAGTATACTTATGCTCGTCATAGGTTGTAACTACTTTTCTTCCGCCGGTTCTTTTATTCATTTCATTCTTGG
>NW_021550586.1:0-1595 GCF_001605985.2 Dendrobium catenatum
ATGGACTAGAGTGAGGATTAAACTAAATTGGGTAGAGGCAAACAAGTGTATTACCTTAAAAGTTAGTTTATCCTGTAGGAGAACTCTAGATGGTGTGATTTTTTTAGAGGCAAATCTAGGAAAAGATTCTTCATTGGCTCTAGACAGGAAGTTTTCGGATTTGTTTCTTGGAGGACCCTTAACTAAAGTCTTTTGGCGCTTGCTAGAACTTGCCATTGAAGGATTTGAAGAGTGGAAAGGTTTGAAAGAGATGTGTGAAAGTGACTGCAAAGTAAAAACTGACGTTAATTTAAAGAAGAACGACTGTTTGTACCAGACAAAATTTTCGTTCATCCCGTACAAATTAAATTCGTCCCGTATGAAAATATTTCGTATGGACGAATTAATGAGTTTAAAAAATAACGACTTTTCGTAAACACATAATTTCCGAAGCATCCTTTCGTACAGACTTTTGAACAAGACGATCGTACAGACGAACACGTGTTCGTACAGACGATCAAAAATTTAACTCGTTTTAATGGCAGTTGAGAACCATCCCCCGCCATGAACCGACATGAGTTCGTCTGGACAAACCAAAGGTTCGTACGGACGAAGTTTATAATAAAAACTATCTTATCCATTCAACTGCTGCATTCAATCATCCCATCGTTTAGAAAATATTTCATCCCGGGCGATCGTGATGATTGTACAGATGAACTACATTAAAAACTGCTCTTAAGACGGTTCGAAATCACGCAGTTAGTCATTTTACACACATTGTCCCGTACGAAAAAGTTTCATCTCGGACGATGATGACCATAATTTTTTTCATTTTCACACTCAAAATAAAAACGAATAAATATAAACGAGACACACTTAAATACACATAAAAAATAAACACAACAACAAAACAAAACAAAACAAAAATACAATTAACACACAAATAAAAATAAAATATCAATTTTGTAGAAAAACATTTTTATCTATGCATTTAAATCAATCACTCCAAGCATAGTTCTTAATGTACTGAAAGTATCAAAGGCTAAAGGTTTTATAAAAATGTCTGCAAGTTGATTTTCTGTTGAAACATGCTTAAGTTGAATTTCTCCCTTGGATACATGATCCTTTATGAAATGATGCCTTATGTCAATGTGTTTGGTTCTTGAATGTTGAATAGGATTTTTTGAAATACAAATAGCACTATTATTATCACAATAAATTGGTATAGTGCCTATAGTTAATCCAAAATCAATTAACTGTTGTTTTAACCAAAGTACTTGTGCCACACAACTTCCTAGTGCAATGTATTTTGCTTCTGCAGTAGATAGAGCTACTGAATTTTGTTTTCTACTAGACCATGAAACTAATGAATTTCTAATGAATTGATATGTTTCAGAAGTGCTTTTCCTATCCACTCTACAGCCTATAAAATTAGAGTCTGAATAACCAATAATTTCAAATGAAGAGCTAAACTTTGGATACCAAATTCCTAAGTTCTCAGTTCCTAGTAAGTATCTTAAAATCCTTTTCACTGCTGTCATATGTGATTCTTTTGGATCAGATTAAAATCTAGTACACAAGCAAATACTAAACATGATATATGGTCGGCTAGCAGT
>NW_021550587.1:0-209 GCF_001605985.2 Dendrobium catenatum
CACCATAGATCAAGCCATGGTAAATTTAACTTGGTTAAGATACCATATATGGTCAAACCATGTTACCTATGAATTCCTTTGCCAATACACTAAACCCTTTACTTCAAACCTCCTCTGAGCCACCTCAACTAACCCAAAGACATTCCTACTTGCCACTTCCTTGACCAAGTTAATTGGTCAAATAGTCAACAAATGGTCAAAGAAGCTCA
>NW_021550588.1:0-470 GCF_001605985.2 Dendrobium catenatum
AGTATTATCCATTTCATACTTTTTGAGGATGTCCTTAGGATATTTAGATTGATTAAGAAAAGTACCTTCCTCATTTTGCTTAATGCTAAAGCCTAGAAAGTAACTTAAATCTCCCATTAAACTCATTTCAAATTCACTACTCATTGTTTTGGAAAATTCATCACAAAGATTTTTATTTGAAGATCCAAATATGATATCATCCACATAAATTTGAACAATGAGTATGTCTTTTCCAAATTTCTTTAAAAACATTTTTTTTTATTACCCCATTGAAAAAGGCACTCTTAACATCCATTTGAAACAATTTAAATCATTTAAAATAGGCAAAGGCTAACAAAACCCTAATTTCTTCAAGTCTAGCTACAGGGGCAAAAGTCTCTTCAAAATCAATCCCTTCAATTTGATTATACCCCTTAGCAACTCTAGCCTTATTCCTAATGACTACTCCCGAGTCATTCATTTTATTTTTG
>NW_021550589.1:0-281 GCF_001605985.2 Dendrobium catenatum
GGTAAACAACAATTGATATGAGTAGTGCATGCAAAAGACGCTGATACCCCATCACTTTTGGTGAAAGTAAATTATCTGCAAGTTTTTATAGGTATTATAAATTTTTCCCTTCAAAAAAGTCAGACAACATCAAGATTACAGCTTATTCTAACAGATTTGGTTAAAAAAATGGCTTCTCACAACGGAATTTTAATGGTTTGAGCAAGCACGAAAAGTAAAGTTGTGCAAAAGTTCCACCAAACGTATTCTTAACCTTACAATGATATTAATTAATAAATATC
>NW_021550590.1:0-514 GCF_001605985.2 Dendrobium catenatum
TTATTGATCATAGATTCTCATAATAAAAAAAAGACTAGATTGTTATTGGAGAGCTTCCAGTGAGCAATAAATGCCGGTGGAGGTATAAGGTATACAGAGAGTTTGTGAAGATGAACTGAAATGAAGTGAAAAATCTGAGAATTATGCATGACATACTATAAAAATTAAAATTATGATATTTAGCTTAAAGGAGTTATTGCATTACAAGGTTCCTATACTATTTGGTTTGAAATCAGTAGAAACAAAAATTCACTTCATATGAGTTAGAAGTCATATTCTTCCAAAAAGGAGTATATAGTGTTTGATTTTAAAAAAGATGGATGATTTTCACTTTTGAAATATCAACCATAGGTTCAACCAAAAATTTCTCAATATTAAAGTCATTTCATATATAGAGGAAATTAAAGGGGTAGAGATTACTTACAAATCCTCACTTTACTTGGATACATGATTTGTGTCTCTTGCTTTAAGTAACCCAAAAACACTGCCGTTGCCAGGTCCCAAGTCCTGGATG
>NW_021550591.1:0-266 GCF_001605985.2 Dendrobium catenatum
CATTTGGATTGTGGGAACATCAAAGGGCATTGTTAATTTTGCTTTAGGGTACACTTGACTTCAAAGAAGTGTGTCCGACACAACAATGCCTACATTCCTTTTATTTATAATTTTCATTCTTTTTCTTTCTACTGCTTTGCTATAGATTCTTAAGTTTAGCAGTACATGTACGAAAGTCTTAAGGGTTAGAAAACAGAACTCCTCTTAGTCCTACGACTTTAGTGACACATAAGGACAAAAACTAAGGACCAAGTCTTAGAAAACAT
>NW_021550592.1:0-44574 GCF_001605985.2 Dendrobium catenatum
AACTCAACCCTAAACCTACGCAATCTTGAACTAGCTTTGTTTGTTCGTTCGATCTTCGATTCCTGAAAAGTTAGAAGCAACAAGCAGTCCAAGAGAATCAACAGTGTTTATCAATCATCTAAACATGAGTCATGAAAATAGATTTTCAACACTCCCAAAAGTTCTTAAATAAAGGCCAATCTTTAGTCTAAGCTTTTATTAAGATAGACATGAATTGATTTAGGGAAATAAATTTTCTTCTGAGATACAATACTAAACTTCCTTCTTCTTTTATAATTAACATGGACCCAAGGCCCATAAGATGAATCATTATTTTGATCCATTGGAATAAACTTTCTAGAGTCATTTCGAACCAGTTTAATAACACCTTTATCACCACCTTCCATCTTTTTCAATTTACAAAATTGACAAATAACCAATCTTCCCACATTTGAAACAGAATGAGGAGATTTTCTCATACTCCACTTTTTGAAAGAACTAGCAATCCAAAACTTCCAACCAAACACATAATAGAAGTTATTTGTCTAATTCCACTCAAACACATATTATAATAAACTGTCTTCTTCCCCGTTGGAACATATTACCATCTATCAAAAGTGGTGATCCAATCAAAGAAGAAATTCTAGACACATTAATCTCATCCCAACAAAAAAGTGGTAGATTAGGCATCCTAACCCAAATTAGAGACAAAAATTCTTTCAATGATATAGGTGAAACTATGGGATTCCATTTATCAAGACCATCTATATAACCATTAACAAACGCAGGTCCACCCGATAGAACTTTCTCCATAGCTTCCCAAGAGAAAAAAAGTGCATAATACCTAGCATAAGCCAATAATTGTCAGATGGAATTTACCAAATTGCAACCACTTGCATCACAACTCCTCCTTAATCACTTGGACTAGGAAATCATTCCCAAAACATTCACTACAATACAATATTGAAGTCTTTCAAAATTGACATTCACATTTGGCTCATGTAACTTAACCGCAACTCCATCTTCTGACAAAAAGGATTCGCCCTTTGATAGATTAACTTTAATAAACAAACCACCAACATCATTTAGCATTTTCCCTCTAACATCACAAAAAAAATAATGCCTTGAGCATTTCCACAAATGGGTGATGGCTCCTATAATATAATTTTATTAACATTGCCAAACCTATTAACAATATGCTTCATGCCAGATGATGAGGATACTTCAAAATCATTCAATCTTCTCTTATTTAGTCTTATGTTCATATTTTTAATAAATACTAGATTTTAATTAGAGCTGAATACCTTTTAGTTTACTCAATTTCGATTTTTTTGGAATTAGTTATGATTTTTTAAAGTTTGGATATTTAAGAAATTATTAAAATTGCCTTATTATATTTTAGGGATTTTTATCCAAATTAGTTACAAACCTCTTGCAATCACCCCCAAAGGTTATAAATGACCTATGGGAATGTTTCCAAGTGTTTGGGAGATTTTTGGAATTTATAATAATTTTTAATTAATCAACTAATTTGAAAGGGTGATTTTTAATTTAAATTAAATTAATGTTCAAATTGAGGTCCAATTAAGGGGGTTTTAATTTTTTGGGATTAAAAACTGAATTCTGAAGAGTTTGATATATTATTGGAATTTTTTAGATTTAATCTAAATTTATTAAGATTTTCTAATGTTATCTCTTTTTATTAGGCAAAAACTACAAAGGGGCCTATGTGTTTATTGAAAAATAGATTACAAGATCCTTAAAGGGAACCTTCAACTTACTACTACTTGAAAGAGCTACAACACAAATCAAAAGAAAACTTAAGAGATGATGGTTCCCCATTCTACAATTTACAAAATTACCTAATAACATTCTAGATCTGCCAGAGGACTGAGCCCAAAAAAGGAAGAAAAAAAAAACACTTTCAGTATGGTCTTCCTACCAAAATTATCCAGCTTATCTCCAGAAATCTTGATCTCTTCAACCTGCAAGAGAATCATACTGCAAAAATTAACAGAAATATAATAGGAAATATGCAAAGTTGTGATAACCCTTGAGTTAAACATATAGTAATAATTTGTTATAAAATCTATTAACCAATTAAAGTCACAAGAACACACAATAATAAATGAATAAATATTGCCATTCCAACTCTGATTGGAAGTAACATTGGTGCTAACAGCTACCTAGGCCTTCATAGACCCAGTAAAATAATGAGGAAAGCCACTGTTATACTCATTCATCCGAATCCCTCAATATAGAAAACCAAAAATGCTAGGAGGAAGCCATATAATCCATCAACATAGGTATGGGGCCGAGATAGCACAGGTAAGAAATAGACGGATTAACCCCAAAAAAAGAAGTCTCATTCAAATCAACCCAGCTAGTAGATTTGCAGTATAATAGGAAATAAATATAATAGATATTCCTCCAGACACATCTCAGAGCACGCTAAACCCAACTGATAGGAACAAAAGATAAATCCATTTTGAAGTTGAATTGATACACACACCCACTTTGATAGTAAAACAACCAAAAAATAGAATAACCTGGCCAACATAAATAACAATTGGGGATCTAACAGATCCAAAGAACTGCAATCAAACCACTCCAACACTTACAAATAAGGTTACAATTGAGAGCAAAAGGGAAAACCCACAAGAAGAAGTCTAGATCAAACCATAAAATGAAAACATAATTAAAATTAAAGAACTAGATAGTTCTAACATAAGGTATGCCCAAACGATTCAGTCTAGCAAGGCCCAACAGCTTAGGTGGAATAGAGGATCCAGCATTCCATAAACTAAGACAAATTACAACCCAAATCAACTAAAAAATCAACCACAACATTTCCTTCCCTATAAATGTGAGTTATAGAGAAGTGAATAAAAGATAACCATTGTTTGATCTCCTTAATAATAAATAAATAAGAAGGATTAGAAAACCGGTCCTAGAAATAAAATGAATAACAATCTTAGTATCCATTTCAATTCAAACATTAGTAATCCCAAGATAAATGCATAATTTTAATCCATACTTTAAAGCCAAAATTTTAGCCATAATAGCAGTGGTAAACTCAAGGGGACTCGAAAATGCAACAATAATATTACCATTGAAATCTCAGATGATACCACGACAACCAGCTTTCGATCTATTGAAAGCACCATATGTGTTAAGTTTGTAGCAACCCATATGAGGTTTAATCCATTTAACTAAAATGTCTTTAGATAAATGACTATTATAGCCATCATCTGAAATGCCAAAGTTCTTAGCAATTTGATAGCAATTTATAAAAAAATCTAAAGTAATCAACTTAGCCATAAATAAAGATCTCACTTTATCCTTAATCTTGATGATAATGGATGAAGCATTCATAATAATATTCTCATGCTTAGCCTCATTCCTACTCTTCCAAAGAAACCAATAAATAATGATGGGTAACACAATACGAATATGCTTCTTGGTAGGAACCACCCAGTCATGTAAGATATTAATGATTTTGTTTTAATTCTTACAAAACTGAGTGGTTAACAAGTTGTCAAAGTAAAGCCAATATTTAAGAGCAACATGCCCATTAGCAAACACATGATTCAGATTCTCAATATGGTAACAACATTGATATTTAGACACAATATATAAACATTTCTTCATTAAAAAGTTGTCAATAGGAATATAATTATTGTAAATTCTCCTCAAAAGAATAGAATAAGATGCATCGATACCTTTTTGTCAACAGGAAGAGAAAATATTAGACTTAAATTGAACATACCTGATAAAATACCACACCTCTTTGCACATGAAGCTGCCATCATTAGACTTATTAAATAAAATACTATCTTTTTGATCAAGTTGAAGAGGAACTTCAAAATGAGGTTAATGATAAAATCAGGAACCATGTCAGCAAGATAAGTTAAATTCTAGGAACCATCTTGAATAAAGTTAGCCACTTTACGAGCACTAGTGGTATGGGTGTTGACTAAATTATCAATAGAAGAGAAACCAAGCCAGTTATCTTGCCAAAAAAAGATGTCCCACAACCCAAACCCCATTGAATGAAATTTTTAGCATCCCATTTAATAGAACATGACCTTTCCAATTGAAAGAATCCCCATTTCTGAAAAAATAATTAAGAGGATGTTTACCAACACAGTATTTTTTTTTGAAGAAATGTAAATTTGCATTAAGAGAAAAAAGAAGAACAACCTATTACAAACTAGAACAAAAGAAACTAAGGGTTTCTTGATCCAACAGGGAAAGAAACCTTATTGAAAGAATATTTGTTAAAACTAAACTTATCATAACTGAAATGAGACCCACTATTTCACATTTTAAAACCCTTGGGATGGAGGGGATACCAAAAATAAAAAACAACCTAAAAGGTTGATTAGTAACCCAAAGTTCCCAACCAGTTAAAAAATAAGACCTAGTAACAATCCCATAAACAATTATAATATATTTAGAAAACAAATATAAAACTAAAAGAAAGCAAAGGAAACGAAATAAAAAACATAGAAAATAATTATAATTCTCCATCAATAATTGAGAATCATATAAGAAAACTTCCAGTAATATTCTCTGATGCCACTTCAAAAACCTGAGTCTGTAAACCAAAGATATTATTCTGAGATGCTCTTTGATCATAAATTCCATCATCAAATAACTTCCAAAAACCTCCATGTTGTAGTTCCCCATGTAAGAGTAAGAGAGCACTAATGAGGGGATAAACCCCTCACAAACTTCTTTGTACTTAGATCTATCATTCTCCTTCTAGGAAAGTCTTCCACCGATCCCAAAGCTTGTAGTTCTTTGAAAAGTTTATGCTTAGAACCTGAAGAATGATCCAATTTAATAGATTTTGATTTTCCTTTTACTAATACAGGCTTTTTAAAATTCAGATTAACTTCCGAAGAGGGAGTAACAACTTCAGGTAATTCCAAAGTAGTAGATCCACTTGAAACTTCCATATCATTAGGAGCTTTCATGAAAATGGCTGAAGGAAGAGCTCCTACTGGTTCAACAACAAATTCTGTTTCAGAACTAACAACTTCCTCTACTTCCTCCATCAATTGAGAATGTTTGAATTCAAATTTTGATGCTTCCACCGGATCAGCAACCAACTCTGACTCAGCACTAACAGCTACCTTATCTTCTTCCATAATACTTGCAGTTTTGAATTCAAATTTTGAATTCTGAACGGACTCCATAGGAAGACAAGCATGTTTCAAAATTAAGCCATCAGAGATAATCCGACAATGGATTAATGAAGATCCATCAATCGGATTTTCATCCAGATTTTGATCAATAAGATAATCAGCATCTTTACTAAAACTTTTATCAAAATCTGCTTTGTCAAAAATGTTAACTAAATTAGCTTCCAAATTATCATTGTTATCAAGAGATAACACACTATGTTTATTGGAAATTAGAAGATCTGGTGGTGAATCTTCATCACGACTTTTATCTGAATTTCTCTTAACAAGATTATCCTTGAAGAGATAATCATATTTCTTTTTTTTTCAAATATATATATTTTTTTGCCTTTTTTGGATTTGAATTTCATGTGCATCCATGCCCATAGGAATAATCTTCAACTAGGAGTGAATTTTTAGGAACTTATTTATCAGGAAAATCCAGATTTTGATAAACATTTGGACATACAGAATCTTTGTGTCCAATTCTTCCGCACTTAAAACAAATAGATGATAGATTTTCAAATTCAAATTTCTAAAAAAATATACCATGAAGACCTTCAACCTAGGTACCACAAGGGAGCTTAGAATTCAATTTAACCTGAATGCAAGCTCTAGCAAATTCTCTTCTCCCCCATCTAAACATGTTGCCATCCAATAGTAAAGGAGTCCTGATTCTAGAAATAATTCCAGTAATATTGGTTTCGTCCCAGTAATATAAAGGCAAATGAGGAAGACGAACCCAAATAGGAGAAGAAATCCCATCCAAGTAATTAGGATTAAAGTTAGGTGACCATCTATCTAAACCAATGATGAATCCCCCCACATACCAAGGACCTCCATTAAGAACTTCCTCCATTACTTCATGTGATAGAAAAGAGCACAGAAACCAATCTAATCCAAGCGAGGTTATATGAAATCCTCCAAATTTAACCCATTACCTTCTTAATTCAATAGAACAATTTGAAAAAGGCAAGTTTTTACAAAGAATCTTCACCACCAATGAATTCCTCAAAACTTGAACATTGGCTTTTTCATTTTCCAAATCATGTTTGAACACATTAGCATCTTCATTTTCATTATGAACTTCATTCAAATTTATTTTAATGTGTGGTTTTCTAATCCAGACATTGGAATTATTCAATCCATATGAAGATACTGGATTTTTGATATTAACATCACCAAGGATAGTATTATCAATACCCTTATCATTCTTCAACAAATTATTATCATTACAACCTAATGAAGAAGCCTCCATATCATTTGCTTTAGGGATAAAAACTGACATGGGTGAAATTGACTTACTATTCAAAACATTAATGACTTCTTTTCCTTTACCTATCTCTGGCAAAGACTTTCACTTAGAGACCAAACTTCCCTCTCTAATCACCAGAGGAGAGTTAAAAAAATAAGAATTGCGAGGGAAGCTGCGATTGAATGAAAATCTACCTTTTGTATCCAATGTAGTTGGACGCACGGTAGATCTAAAGAAGTTAGTGTTCCAATCATCCATGGAAGACCGGCCACCTTCATCCATATTCAATGTTTGCAGCCAAAAAACTTCTTCAAAATCCTTCCTCTTTTTATGGAGCTTCTCTCTCTTAACTTGGTCGTGATTGCTCTCTCCACCAACACAGTATTTAACAATAATAAATTTCAACAAAAGGCTATTTTTAGCCCTCATATTGAACTAGGGTTTAAAATAAAAAATAAGGGCCATGTCACATAAATTCTTAAAACACGCTTACCTTCATCTTGGACAGAAGAACATCTACTCTAAGAGGCCCATAAAATAGCATATTTACTATCTTTGGGCCCCCAAAGGAATTTATTAAAAATCCTTTCAAGCCTAGTGCAAATATTTTTAGTAGGAGATAAAGTATGAAATAAGTATATAGGGATGGAACAAAGAACACTATTAATCAAAACTAACCTACGTACCCCTAAAATAGAGAAAATTAAATGCCCAAGTAGATAGTTTTTTTTTTACATTAAAGATAATTTCCCCAAGTAAATAAGATCTTTTCCTTCCTCTATAAAGAGGAGTGTCAAGGTACTTAAGGGATAAGTGCTTGTGTAAGAAACCATACTTGTCCTAAATAAAAGAGATTCTTAGTTTAGTTATAGATTTAGCAGTAATAAAGCAACTTTTCATAGGATTAAAAATTAAGCCACTAGCCCTTTGAAAAAAATCAAGAATTTTAAGCATATTTTTGGAACCATTCATAAAAATAACAAAATCATCAGCAAAACTTAAATGAGACACCAAAAAATCACCAATAGTGTGATAATGTAAGTTAGGGTGCTTTCTAAATAGATCATTAAGACCTCTAGAGAGAAATTCAGTAGGTGTTATAAACAAAGCAGGAGATAATGGATCCCCTTGCCTAAGACCATGATTAGATTTGAAAAAAACCATGATTCCTCCCATTTATAATCACCGAGAAAAAAACATTGCTTAATACTATTCTTAATAAGTCTAATAACATCTTGGTTGAAACCAAAAGCTTGAAGTACAATGTAAAGAAAATCCCAATTCAACTTATCATAAGTCTTTAGTAATATCAATCTTAAAAATGACATTCCCATCCATAATTTTAGCTTCTAAGTCATGCATAAGCTCTTGAGCTAATAAAACATTATCAAAGATAGAACTACCTTTCACAAAACTAGTTTCTGACATTACCGAGGTTTAATTAAAGGGTGAATTAGGGTTTGCTAGTTAAGTGACTTAAAGGATCCTAAATTTTATTTTGAAAATTATAGGGGGTTTGAAATATTTCTAAGTTTAAATGTTTTAAATTTCATGTCATTCGGGGGTGTACCCTAATCCCTAAAATTTTCTAAGTTTTCTAGACGAGTCCTTAAATATTATCCTTAAGGTGTCGTTAGGTTAAATAACTTTAAATCAAGTGTCATAACTAACCCTTGGGTAACATAAAGGGAAAATGTAACAAATCATCACAAACCATGTCCTTAGAACTAGGAGAGTCTAGACAAAGTGCTCGTACATCCAACACAAGAAAAAGATTTAAACATTAATTTAAATGATTAATGACTCGATTAGTGAATAATTAGAGTATAATTATTCACTAATCATTCCCCATGAATTCTATTCACATGTTAGATCTATATTTAAAATTTCAAAATGGATCTCTTAAAATTAAAGGATTAAAATATATGTATAAGTTTAAAATATTTTAAAATACACATATATATATATATATATATATTAACTTTTATAAATATATAAAAATTTAAAATAAAATAATTGAAAATAATTTAAGAATATATTCTTGAGAGCTCCACTGATCATCCAATGATGGTTTGAAAATAATTTAAAATAAAATTTTAATTTTTAAAATAAATAATAGAATATTTAATTAAATAATTATTTATAAAAATTAAGTAGTATTTAAAATTAAACTAAAGTAAATAAATAATTAAGTAATAATTAAGAAAAAATAGGTTTTAATATCTAAATAAAATTTTAAATAAAAATATTAAATTTTTTAAAAATATTAATAATATATTTTCATGTGAAATTTTAATTTTGAAAAATATTTAACATAACATTAAACTAAATATTAATTAAATATTTAAAAATAAAGGTTTTGAAAGTAATTATAAATATATAATATATTTTAAAATAATTTCAATTTTAATTTAATGGAAATTAAATTATAAAAATTTTGATATATTATATATAGTTTTTGGATTTAAAAATAATTTATCATAATGATTTAAATTAATTTTAATTAAAAAATGGAATTAAAATAAATTTAAAATCAATTAACCAAGAGATTTGACGATTGTCAAACACGTAGCATGCTCCGATTGGGCAATCCAAACTGTGGCAATCATTGCCAATGATTGTGCGGTAGCACAATTATTAGCAATTATTGTGCGAAAATTGTGTAGCAACTTATCTGCGTTAGCACGTGCTCCCGGCCGTATGATTGTCCATGGTTTGGAATGGACGGTGCTGGTCATGCTCGGTGGATGAGATGCTTGCGGAATCCAATCTAAGGTTGAACACCTGCATGGAATGGCTTGATCTGTGCCATTGATCACGAGATCAATGACCCAAAAAATGTATGCTAAGAATACATTACGAAACAACCCTATAGAGGTGTTTTTGTCTCATTCTCTCAATAAGATTGATTAATTTTGATGGAATTTTGAACCTAGGCTGATGAACATAAATCAAGGGGAGATGATTTCATGGCTTGAAAAGCACTTAATAGTAAGTTAATTAGCTTAGTGTATCCTAAGCTAGGGTTTAGGTTTTACTTCAGTTTAATGGATGGTTTAACCCACTTAAGCTGGCTATGAACTTTTTGACTGCCCATGCTTAAACTTATACAAGACTCCTCGGGCTCCCAACATTCGAATCGAGAATAAAATGCATTGGAAGGATTAGGGCTTCGGTTTGCCGGATATCTCACCAGGGATGGGGTTTGGCTGGTGTGTTTAGCTTGGGAAAGATGTAGGGAGACTAGGGGAGCTCACACACAGAATTCTTGGGTTTAGGGAGCTAAGGATGAAAGTAAAACCAAGATCTTTGTAAATGATCCCTAATACCCCTATTTATAACCCTTAGTTCATGATGGATGGCCAATATCATTTTTAGGGTTAATTAGGAGGGAAATAAAGGCTCCTTATCATGGTTTGGGCTAAGGGGAGATTGTGAAGGTTTTAAATGCAAAGGGAATATGAATTACCTAAATATGTCAAATTTGACCAAATTTTGATAGGGTTGACCAAGCCATGAGTTGACCTAGTCAACATGGTCAACCAAAACCAAATGGATGAGGGGTTGAGCTAAGAATGTTTTAAAATTGATTGGAACTCAAATGGGGGTGATTTAGGCTAATTGGGTCAACCTAGGTTGAATTAGTCAACCAAGTTAACCCAGGACCTGGGTCTAGGCTCAACAAACTTGGTTTGACCCATTGAACCTAATGGAGGTAGTCTTAGGGTCTAGCTTGGTCAATTTAACCAAGTCAATACCCCTTGATCCAAGGTTTGATGAAAAACAAGGTCAAACAATGGACCCTAAATAGAGGCAATAAACAACTAGTGAACCGCACATGTTGGTGTTGATCGAATGTAGCAAGTGAACTAAGATAAAGGACACACATGGAGGATCATCAAACGAAGAAACTAGGGAGCTCATCTATCTACCTTAACCTTTTGTAAAGGCAGGATAGAGAAGAAAACAAAGGTAAAGGGTCTCACATTCACCTGATCATATCAAAATAGTGAATATAGACAACACGATGTTCACCTGATCATATCAAAATAGTGAAACAAAGAGCAATAAGGGTAAAGCAAACCAACTACCTGCTTGACCATTTCAAAATAGCAGAATATAAGGTGGAAGGATCCCGCATTCACCTGACCATATCAAAATAGTGAATGGGGGTGACTTAATATTCACCTGATCATATAAAAAAAGTGAATAAAGAGCAAAAAGAATAAAGTAAACCAACTACCATCCTAACCATATCAAAACTACAATATAAAAGGTGGAAGGATCCTGCATTCACCTAACCATATCAAAATAGTGAATGGGGATGACTCAATACTTACCTGACCATATCTAAACAGTAAATAAAAAAGTCACAAAATCTGATGTCCTCCTGACCATATAGAAATAATAAGAGAATCAATAAAAGAGTCTGACATTTACATGTCCATATCTAAACAATGAATATAGACAACTAAATGTTCACCGGACCATATCAAAATAGTGAAATAAGGAGTGAAAGAATGTTCAACAGCCTGTTAACCCAAGGTATTGAATAGGGGGAATGAAAAGGTGGTACGGTATGCCTCCTAGGGACTCTATCGGGTACCCAACCAAGAAAGGTTTAGCATTTTCTTACCATATCAAAATAGTAAATGTGAATGGTTCAATACTCACCTTTCTATATCGAAATAGTAAGTAAAGAGTCAAAATATTAAATGTCTGTCTGAACATATCAAAATAGCAAAAGAAAAGAGAAAAGTCACTTCAACGACAACCTAACACACATCTACATAGGATGTGAGGGAAACGAAGAGGTAGATAGGAGAACTCCAAGAAAATAGTTATCTAAGAAATCCTAAGCCAACATTTTGGTTACCATATAGTAGAGGATAAGTCAGCGTGGCCATGAGTATCTAAATACTGGCATAATTTCTTAGGAAATACTAAAATTTATATGAAGCAAAATAAAGAGATACGCCATCAATAGAGTGTGAGAGGGATGATCTCATTCCTGGTGGATAACATTGACGTAGCGAAGGAACACACTTGTTACAAAGAACAAAATTATACTGAGGATAAACAATTATTAAGGAATTATCGTGGTGCACCCATATTAATTGATGGGGACCCTGTAAGTAGTGAGAGTAACATCTACACATCTAAGGAATCTCTCTAGCAGCCAAGAATTAGTTCCCAATGGACAAGTATGTGGAAAAAGAAACTAGAGAGCTAATTTTCTACTAGAAAACAAAAGCTCACAAAGAGGTGATGGTAACATCTGAGACCTGATGTACTACATAAAAAATGAGGAGACAAATTGAGGTAGTGAGGGGACATCCATGCCACCATGGATAATAACTTTGACTAAGGTCAACGATCATCAAAAGATCACATGGGTAACACTCACACCAACTAGTGGGACCCTGTGAGAGGTGAAAGAAGCACCAAGGTATTCATAAAAATACTCTGGTAGCAAAGAGTATGGTATGAATGGGAGATTAAGTTGCTAAAAGAAGCTAAGGAGCTGATTTTTTTCTAGAAAATCAAAACTCTCAAATGAGTGATGCTAACATCTGAGACATGATTTACTACATCACAACTAAGGAAACAACTTAAAGTAGCAAGGTGATACACTCGCCACCAAGGATAATAACTACAAAATAGGATCTACAATTATTAGAAGATCACAGCGGTAACACCCACACCAATTGGTGGGACTCTGTATAATGTGGAAGCAACACTAACACATCCATAGAACTACTCTAGCAGCTAAAAGTAGGGTCTGAATGGGAGATTAGGTTTCTATATGATAGTAGAAAGGCGATTGATATTTCCTTGGAAAAATCTAAGCCCGTGAAGAATTGATATTAACATTCAGGATAAGATGTACCACATCACTAATGGGGGCAATGAAAGTCATATAGAATAATAATAAAATAAGTGTAGGGTCATCCCTGAAGCAATCACCGAGAAGCTTCAAAGGAGAGGGAAAGGGAGAGAAATCTTAAGGAACTTGAGCTCCTGGAGAGTAAAATCAGGTTCCACCTGTGATAAGGGCAATTAGGTTCTCTTAAGTAAGAGCTTCCCTCTCTTTTATCACATATATTTTATATATATTCATGGTCATAGATTAGGCATATCTCATACTATCAAAAAGAACACATGGTAGAGGGGATGTTTACCATATCCACAAGTTACTCCTAGTATTAAAAATCCTCTAATGATTTGAACATAAAGAGAGGGAGATATAGTTGGATTTGATAACCCAAGCTATATTCTCCACATGAATAAAACTTATGAGAGAGATTATACAGGATCCATAAAGAAGTGAAGCATTGGCTTTGATAAAATAGGCCACATTCCACTCATGTAAATGAACAAGGGAGCACAATTATAACAAACTTGATGTATGAATGAAATCCAAATTAGGATAGAGGATCAACATTACCATTCTTGACTAACATAGGTTGGTATTAACCTAGTATCACATTTTCTAAGGGATCTAAGTCAATGGTTTTGATATCCCAGACCACACTTGGGGGTGACAAGCAAAATTAGGGAGCTAAAACTTATGGTGAATTCAGAGGCATATAAATTCCATAAGTTTATATCGAGCAAGACAAACTATAAAGTTTTAATATACATGAATCATATGGTTTACACTAGAGGGATAAGAGAAATACAAGGAAATAATACATATTAGTTTTAATAATCCAGACCAAACTTGGGGGTGAGAAGTGAAACTGGGGAGAACCAATCCTCACAAGGGGAAAACAAATTGAAGGTCCTATATGCTAGCAACAATGTGATTGGTGTGCACAGACATAAGTACAAACATCCCTACGATGTATTAATGTATCACCCTTGAGGATTGCCTTATACTCTTCATAACGAACATCATGTGGTAGAGGACAAATCATCATGGTGACACAGTAGGAGTACATTAGGTAGTTCTATAAGCCCACAATGCTTCAAATACCCTATTATTCCTCTCTCTCTTATTTGCCACATAAATATTTCTTATTAGTTGTACAAGAGTTTTATTAAATGCCTCTTCCAAGCCATTATCTTTAGGGTAGTAAATTGAAGACTATCGCCAATTGATGTTATGGTAGTGGGACAATCTAGCAATCATGGTGCTTTTAAATGACATACTATTATCAGAAATTATATAGCATGGAACACCAAAGTGGTAAATAATGTGATCATGAAAGAAGCACATCACATCTTATGATTTGACTTCCTTAAGTGGAATAGTATCCACCAACTTAAAGAAGTAATCAGTGGTAGCTAAAATAAACCTATGACCCAAAGAAGGAGGGTCAATAGGAACCACTATATTTATGATCCAACCCTCAAATATACAAGATAACATAATAGGGTACAACATATTAGGAGGTTAGTGAATCACTATGCCGTGAATCTAGCACTGGTCGCACTTTTTAGCATGGTCCATACAGTCACAGATCATGGCCGACCAATAGTAACCAAGGTATTTAATTTTGCTTTTGATCTTTGGTCTAGAATGATGTTCACCATAAATCCCTTCATGTATCTTACCCATGACCTTAGGAGCCTCCTCATTGTTAAGGAAGCATAATAATATTTGGTCAAAAGCACAACGATACGAGGTGTTATTTAAAAAAATAAATGATAATACTCTCTTTTTAATTTGAGCAGTAAGAGATCGATCATCAGGGAATAGACCATATTTCAAATACTCAACAAAGGGGACTTTCCAGTCTGAATTTTCCTCAACAATAAAGACTATAAGGGTTTGATTGTGAGAAGACAAGTCTGAACGATACGAGCTGTTATTTAAAAAAATAAATGATAATACTCTCTTTTTAATTTGAGCAGTAAGAGATCGATCATCAGGGAATAGACCATATTTCAAATACTCAACAAAGGGGACTTTCCAGTCTGAATTTTCCTCAACAATAAAGACTATAAGGGTTTGATTGTGAGAAGACAAGTCTGTGGGGTACACAGCTTAACAGTACTGTACAACAATAAACATTGGGTTATTTGGTTAGCTAATTCTTTTGCTAGTTTGGCTAATGGATCTGCTTTACCATATATAGATTGAGGGATTTTAGCGAAGGTCACTATAGGAATCAAACATAAGAGCTCTATTGCTTTGTTGTGATAGGATAAGAGCTCAGACTTAAATAATTTGAAGACTCCCGCTACTTGATTAATGGTTAGTTGGAAATCTAAAAAGATCTTTACCTACATAATCTTCATCTAAATTGACATCTCTAATCCTAAAATTAGATCTTCATACTTAACTTCATTATTAGTATGAGATTCTGAAAGACTGTAGGAGTATCTAAGAGTATGACCCTCAAAAGATACAAAAATAAGGCTCAAACCTACCATAATTATGGGAGTTCTATTTGGATATAAGGCTTTAATGGATGATGCACCGTCAAGGTAGAACTCCCAAGTATGAGACTCCTATTCATTCATACTTATAATTAGTTCATCAAGTAAGTTATCATTGAGTGGGGAATTTGCAGGGACCGGGTGACCAGCAAGAAAGTTAGCGAAAGCCTGTCATTTGATGGCCCACTCAGAAATAAAAGTAATATCAAAATAAAGTAGGATTATAGACCAACATGCTAAACAATCTGAGATGGTCAGATGGGTCATAAAATATTATAAGGGGTTGACTCCAAAAATCAAGTTAACCTTGTGTGAAAGCATGTAGTTAACCTTGTGCGAAAGCATGCAATGTCTAAGCTTTACACCACAAAGATTAAAGCCAAGCACTACTTTTCCATCACTGGGTATTTGAGTTCTGCAGGTATTAACCATCTGTTAAGGTAGTATAAAGCATTTTCTTACCTTCTTTATTCTCTTGAGCTAAAGGTGCACCTAGGGATTCATCTGGGGTCATAATGTATAGAATTAATGGCCTTCCTGAGATGGGTGCAGCTAAATCAAGAAAATTCATCAAGTAGTGCTTTATACTCTCAAAGGCCTCCTGAAAATATTCATCCCAATAAAAACTAGCATCCTTGTTTTTGAGGGCAATGAAGGGATGACATCTACCAGAAAGATTAAAGATAAATCTCTGTAAGAAATCCAGCTTTTCTTGGAAAGACCTCAACTAGGTAAGGCTCTTAAGAGGCTTCAAGTTCATTATAGCTTTGATCATAGAATGATTAATCTTAATGTCACAATAATAAACTATAAACCCCAGGAACTTTCCCGTACTAATGACAAATACGCATTTCAAAGGATTTATCTTTAAATTATACTTACGTATGCATTCAAAAATGATTCATAAATCCTGAATGTGATCTCCACAGACCTTACTTTAATCACCAGATCATCCATATAGAACTCAACGTTTTCATGTATCATCTCATCCAAGATAATAATCATGGCACGCTTATAGTTGGCCCTAGTAGTTTGATGTACTATTGATCCACTAAGTCAGATAATAAGGCACTATAGAAAATAGGCCTAGGATCTTATGCAGTGCCTAAGTTAACCTCACACAATTTGTTCATGGAAGAAGTGGTGCCATCTTTGAACTCGTGGGGAGCATCAAGGATCATGTCATCAACATCACAAGTCTTCCTCATTAGTAAGGGAAATAACCAGATGTGATTGAGAGACAGTAGCATGTTAGAATGCGTAAATTTATCCTTCTTAATATAACCCAAGCCTTATTGGGTTTGAGGCATATCTATTCGCCAAATTCTGGCTTACTCTAAAGCTCATTCATCGGACCAAGTTGAAGGAACAATACCCTACTCAACATAGCCTTCCACAAAGGGGGAAAAGTAATGAGGGACATGTTTGAACTCATTATCCATAGCGATATCTCCATGACCCTGATCAATGGGGCACCTACTCTATGGGATAGAGAGGCACACTCACTAGATCATAGTGGTATAAAGAATTTGCATAGTGTAGGCATAGAGCAATTATTAGTCTGTAGTGAACCACCAATGTTGATTATTTATATGTTGTTAAACTGAAGTTATTATCCTCTAGTTAAAGCAACAAATTATGGATTTAGGATTACTTGTAAGCATAATTTTAGTTCTCTATAATAACACTAATGCCATCTGCATTTCAAAGAACCCAATCTAACACTCCAGGATTAAACATATTGACATAAGATATCATTTCATTATGGACCATGTTACTAAAGGAGGCATAGAGCTTCACTAAGTAGCCACTCAAAACTAACTTGCTGATATCTATACTAAGCCACTAGGCCTTTGAAATTTTCAGCATTCTGAGAACCAGATTAGGTGTCATAGATATTAATGCTTAATTGTTTCCTTATATTTTCTAAACTTTTTTTTGTTTTTTTCTTTTTTTGCATGCTTGTTTTTTTTTATGTACTTCTATTTTTTTATTTTTATTTTTTTCTGTTATTTTTCCCTTTAGTTTTTTTTTAGATCAATGGTCAATGCTAGTATTGATTTCTTAAATGACAGGTTTGCCTTACTTTTGGTTTTAAAAATTTGTAAATGATAATTGACCTCCCTAAATCAATTAAAAGAAGAAACACTGTTGAATATTTTTCTTCCTCTAACTCTTTTAGCGGTGTAATTCTCTCTTTGAAGCAAAAATCTATTTCAGATTAAAAGTTTGACTTTGAAATTGAGATCTTTTCTATCTTCTTATAGTAATCTATCTCATATGAATAATATTAAAAAACATTAAATCACTTTTAAGTTTTCTTGATAAGGTAGTTGCATTTATCTTATAAATATGATTCTTCTTTACGGTTTATTCTTCCTTATATTATAGAATGAGTTTTTCTTCTATTATATTTAGATTATATTCTCACAACTGGGAGTTTTAAAGGTTTTGACAAGGAGCTAGCTAGCAAAAATGATAAGTGGCATAAAATGAACCTAAAAAATTAAAAAGATGCATAATGATCACCAAATAATTAAAAGATACACAAAGTGTATCAAAAAATCAACATATGCGTAAAGTGTGTTAAATAACTGATAAGAGGCACAGAATGAGCCCACAAAGATATAAGCTTCATTCTCTTTCAAACCTTTACATCTTATAAGAATTCATGTGTCACTTGATATCTTCAAAAACTTGATTTTTAAAACCCATGATTTTGGCTAATTACTTTGTTATATTATTCTATCTCATATTTTTCTGAAATAAAGTTTTGAACATATCACTTTTCTTATTTGATTTTTTTTTGAGTTAGATCTTTGTTTTCAAAAGATTTTTTACCCTGTAAGGAGTCTGAGCTAGGGTTAACATGAGCGGTTGTTCTACCATTTTCAAATTTTGGCTTTTTTAATACATTTCTTACTAATTTTTAATCCAATCATAAGGAAAATATATTATTTTCTAATATTGAAACATTTAAAATTAAAAATAAAAAATTACTTGGTTTTTGTTTTATTAATTATTTTTTTATCATATTTTATTCTATTTTGTTTTTTTTTGGTATTTTGAATTTTTTTTTATATTTTGGATCCTCTCTGATCATCCCTTTCCATCATTCAATTCTTCTAATTTTTTCTTCCTCCTTTGATGATGTCAAAAGGGGAGTAGTATGTTGTCCGCTTAGTTTATTACTTATAGTTTAGCGAAGTTTGTTTTGTTCTATTTCTGTTTTATTTTTTATGCCTCTAAAAAAAAAAGAACAAAAACAAAAATTCCCCTAGCTTTGAAATTTTGTTTCAGCAATGTTTGTCATCATCAAAAAGATTGAGATTGTTGCAAATCTGGGCCTAAGGTTTGTGTTTTGATGATAACAAACATTATTTTTTCTTTACTTCTGATCTTCTTATATATCTATTTTACCATGTTGACTAACCTTTCAAGTCCACAAGTTCACTTACAATGAAAATTAGCTCAAGATAGGGTAGTCTAGAATTGAGTTTGGCTATAATTTCACATTAATGTACTTTTACCTTTCTTGAGTCAAACCCAAAGTTTGGTGGATCAAAAGCTAAGTAACCTTGCACACACACACTCAGGGGGAGAAATTTCATGAGTTAGAGATTTTTCTATTATTGACTATACCGTACAGGATGATAATAGTTTATCTTGGATGATCTGTTTAAAAATAGAAACCCAGATTAGGGTTCCTGATTAATTATATGTGATTAAACTAATTATATTGGAAAATTAATATCATCTAGGGCGATCAGTTTAAAAGATGAAAATAACTGCCAATCATAACTTAGGTAATATTTTAAGTTTCAATTTGTGTTCTAACCATATAGGATGATCTTCATCATCCTGGATAATTTTTAACAATCATACCTAAATTGATCTGGTGATTAAGCTAGTAATTATAGTTAAATTGTTTAATCAAATCATAAAGATGATATATCTATATTGTACTAGATAATTTAGACAAAAAACCTTAACTTTACTCTAATCTTCTAAGAGGATCATCCTGGACGTCCCGAGACATTTTCGGGATAATATGGAGATCGGCACCAATCATGCAATGTCGTACTCAACAATTAATATGGTATTTTGAACTAATCCTCATAGTTGATCTATACAAATACTTGTATTAATCATACATAACAAGGGTGATCATCCTGGCTATTAGGGATATTTTATACTAATCATACAGGACGATCTATCGATCGTCCTAGATAATTAGTTACATAAAATAGAAATTTAGGACTTCTTTTGGAGGCTCTCTATTTAAACAAAAGTATTAACCCTTTCATTAATCTTTTTTTGTGGAGTTGATACAAGGGGAAGCTCAGAGAAGGAAGATGGAGAGCTTGAGAGAGAGAGAGAGAGAGAGAGATCCTTGTGAAGGGAAGTTTGTGAGGGAATCATGAATGTAACTCCATGCAAGTTGTTCAACATCTTCTTCGATCTTCTCCACAGGTTCCTTGGTAGATCTAGGGAGATCATCTTCAGCATTAGATCTAAGTTCTCTGCCAACTCTAGGGGGGAGTAAAAGGATTCCCTATTTTTTGCCTACTTTAGAAGGGATTAAAAGGATTGCTGGGTTCTCTGCCTTCACCAGGTGGGTGAAAAAGGATTCCAGGTTCTCTTCCTCATCATGTAGGCGAAAAGATTTGGTAAGGACTTCTCCTCCTTGCTTTGGGAGCAAAAGAAGAATCACTTCAGTTTAGTGCAATACTTGGAGATGGAGTCTCCAAAGAGTGGACGTAGGTAAAATTTGACTGAACCACTAGAAAACTCGGTGTGTTCTTTCTTATTATTTTCACTGCATTATATTTCCACACTTTTTCTATGATTTATTCTGAAATTGAAATATCTGATCATATTGTGAACATTATTTTTCTTCCGCATAAAGAATTATTAATTTTCTTTTAAGATATTTAAAAATATAAAAAAGATTTTCTTTGTATTTAGGAATTTTTAAAACTACCAATTCACCCCCCCCCCTCCACTTTTTTTTTTTATTTAGGTGAAACCTGCAAGGGGCCTATGCATTAATTAAACAACATATTACAAGGTCCTTAAGGGGAACCTGCAGATCACTACTCCTCGAAAGAGCTACAAAACAAATCAAAAGAAAACTTAAAAGCTAATGGTTCGCCAATCTACAATTTACAAAAAAACTTAATAATATTCTTGGTCTGCCAGAGGACAGAGCCCAAAAAAGGAAGAGAAATGTTAACGCTTTCAACACCATCTTCCTATCAAAATAATCCAACTTAACCCCAAAAATCTCGAACCCTTCAACCTGCAAGAGAATCCAACTGCAAAAAATAGCACATATATAAGGAAATATGCAAAAATTGTAACAACCCACAAATTAAATACATAGCAATAATTCATTTTAAATTCCAATAACCAAATAAAATCACAAGAACGCATAATACAAGACAATATATATTTCCATTCTAGCTCTGACGTGAAGTATCCTTGGTGCAAGCAGCCATCAAGGCTCTCACAGATCCAACAAAGTAATGAGAAACAATACTGTCATACTCATTCACTGAAACCCCCAACATAGAACCCAAATATACTGAGGGGAAGCCATACAATTTGTCAAAATAATGATAACCAATATAGTAATGGAAACGAGATGCCACAAGTAAGAAACAAATGAATTAACCCAAAAAATAGAAAAACCATTCGGATCAACCTAGCAAGTATACTTGCAATATAATTGGAATTGGACATTATAGTTATTCCTCCAATCACAACTCAAACCAAGCAAAACCCAATTGATAGGAACAAAAGAAAGATCCAAAATGAAGTTTAATTGATACCCACATCCATAATGATAATAAAATAACCAAAAAACATTATTACCTGACCAACTGATATAGTAAATAGTGATTAGGCATATCCAAAAAATCATAAATAAAGGAATCAAAAGACTACCATAACCCATCCAACTCTTATAAATAAGGTTACAATGGATAGCAAAAGAGCAAATCCACAAGTAGAAATGGTCCAGAAATAAAAAAAAAACAAAAAACAAAAAACCAAATAAAATAAATCAAGTAATAACCAAAAAACCAAAACTAGACAGTTCTAACATAAGGTATGCCCAAATAATCCAGTCTAGCAAGGCTCAACAGCTTAGGCAAAATAAAGGATCCCACATATTCTATAAACTCAAGCAAATTACAACCCAACTCAGCTAAAAAATTAGTAGCAGCATTTTTTCCCTATAAATATGAGTTATGGAGAAGTTAATAAAAGATAACCATTATTTAATCTCCCTAATAATATAAAAATAAGAAGGTTTAGCGATACCGATCCCAGAAATAAAATGAATAACAAGCTTAGCATCCATTTCAATCCAAACATTAGTCATCCTAAGAGAAATACATAATTGGACCCCATATTTTAAAGACAAAATTTTAGCCATAATAGCAATATTAAACTCAAAGGGACCCACAAAAGCAGAAATAATATTACCATTAAAATCCCAGATGTTACCACCACAACTAACTTTCGATCTATTAAAAGCACCATCAGTGTTAAGTTTGTAGCATCCCATATGAGGTTTAATCCATCTAACTAAAATGTCTTTAGAAAACTATATATTAGAGCCATCACCCAAAATGCCAAAGTGCTCGACAGTTTAATTGGAATTTTTAAGAAAATCTAAATTAATCAACTTAGCCATAAATAAAGATCTCACTTTATCCTTAATCTTGATGATAATGGATGCGACATTCATAATAATATTCTCATGCTTAGCTTCATTCCTACTCTTCCAAAGAAACTAACAAATAATGGCAGGTTACATGTTTATAATGTGCCTATTGATAGGAACCACCCAGTCATATAAGATATCAATGATGTTGTTATAGTTCTTATAAAATTGAGTGGTAAACAAGTTCTCAAAATAAAGCTAAACTTTAAGAGCAATAGGCCCATTAGCAAAAACATGATTCAGATTATCAATATTGTAACAACATTGACATTTAAACACAGTATAGAAACCTTTCTTCATTAAAATGGAGTCAATAGGAATATAATTATTGTAAATTCTTCACAAAAAAAGTAGAATAAGATGCAGGGATACCTTTAAGCCAACAGAAAGAGAAAATCTTAGACTTAGGTTGAAGAGACCTAATATAACGACATGCCTCTTTGAACATGAAGCTACCATCGTTAGACTTATTAAATAAAATACAATCTTTTTTATCAAGTTGAAGTGGCACTTTAAACATGAGATTAATGATAAAATCAGAAACTAAGTCAGCAAGATAGTTAAATTCCAAGAACAATCTTGAATAAAATTAGCCACTTTACAAGCACTATTGGTATGAGTGCTGAGTAAATTATCAATAGAAGAGAAACCAAACAAATTATCTTGCCAAAAAATGATGTCTCCACAACCCAAACCCCATTGAATGAAATTTTCAGCATCCCATTTAATAGAACAAAGCCTTTTTCGATTGAGAGAATCCCCATTTATGAAAAAAACAATTAAGAGGATGTTTACCAACACAATATTTAGCAATCATAAATTTTGACCAAAGGTTATTTTTAGACCTCATATTGAACCAAAGTTTAAAAGAAAAAACTAAGGGCCATGTCACCCCCTCCCTCTTGGTTAGTCTTGGGCTAGTTCTTTAGGGTTTAACACCCCTGACAAACTTTCAATGAGAAGCTTTTAAATTTTTTGTGAAGAAAAATGATAGATATTTGAGGATGTTTATTGATTACCATGAACTAAATAAGGTGACTATGAGGAAAAAATATCCAATACCTAGAATAGATAAATTGTTTGATCACATAGAATATGCAACTATGTTTTCCAAAAAAGATCTGAGATTAGCTTATCATCAGTTAAGGATGAAGGCTAACGATGTAGAAAAGATTGGCTTCCATACTATAAATAAGTAATATAAATTTATGGAGATGCCATTTGGTGTGACTAATACACTGATATTATTCATACTCTTGATACACATTATATTCAAGAATTATATGGATCAATTCATTTATGTATTTTTTTAATGATATTCTGGTGTATTCAAAGAGTAAACAAGACAACGTAATTCATTTGAGATAAACTATAGAAAATTTGAAACAATAAATATTAAATGCTAAGTTCTTTAAATGAGAATTATGGTTAATGTTTGTTTCATTTATAGGGCATGTGGTTTGGAAAGAATTACTATGGATTTCTAAAAAGTACATACTATGGTAGATTAGTCAAGGCCAATGTCTATGTGGTGGTTCATAGTTTCTTTGGCACGACAAACTATTATAAGAAAATTTAAGAGGATTCTCACAAATTTAAATTTCTTTAATAAGGATAACTCATAAGGTTGTGAAGTTTGTGTGGACAAAAGAGTGTGAAGAGAGTTTTTAGAAGTAAAAGGAATGTCTGGTGTCAGCCCCTGAGTTGATTGTTTCACCAGGGATCAAAAAACTCTAAGTGAATTGTGATTTCTCCTTGAATGGGTTGGGATGTGTATCATAACAAAATGGAAAAGTGTTTGCTTATATTTCCAAATAACTAAAGTTGTATGAGAAGTACTATTTGACTCATGATTTAGAGTTGGTGGTGTTTGTGTTTTCTATAAAGATTTGGATGCACTATTTATATAGTGTGTGGTGTAAGATTTATAATGACCACGAGAGTTTGAAGTAATTTTTTACTCAAAAAGAGTTGAATCTAAGGAAGTGAAAGTGGTTAGATCTAATTAGAGATTATGACATAGATATCATTTATTATCTTGGTAGAGAAAATATAGTTGTTGATTCTTTTACTATGAAGTCCATGGAAGTGGTAGACAATTTGATCACATATGAGAAAATATTAATTTGAGAGATGGAGATGTTAAAATTAGAACTAGTATGTTCATTTAATATGCCTATTGGAATCATTTCTATGATGAATATTTAATCGTTACTACAAGATAGAATTATAGAAATTGAGAAGGAAAATAAAGAGTACTCAAATTTAATAGACCAAATTCATTTTTGTAAGAGGTCTAAACTATGAGTGAATGATTAGGACAAAATTTTTTATTATAGTAGATTATGTTGTGGATCTATGGCTTATGATTTTGATGATAACAAACATTCTTTTTTCTCTACAACGGTCTTATCTACTAACATTTCAAGTTCACATGATCGGACTGCAATTTGGAATCAACTCAAGATTGGATAGACTAGGTCTGAGTCAATTTGTACACTTTTTCCTTTCTTGAGTCTATTGTATTTGGTGTGGCTCCTGATGCTTTGTAACTTGGAAGATTTTCTCACTGTTCCCTAGAGTTTACTATTTTTAGTAACATCGTCCGGGATGATATTTATGTCGGCCTGGATGATTTGTTCAAAAGCAAAAACCCTAATTAGGACATCCTCATTAAAGCAGCCATCATTATGCAAAAAACATCATCCTGGACGATTTTGTATCGGCCAGGACGATAGGCTCAATTCAGAAAGAATCTGCCACCAGATCTACTTAGGAAATACCTATTTTTGGACATCGTCCCAGTGGATCGGCCTGGCCTATCTGGATCGGCCTGGCCAATCTAGAGAAATTTTTCTTAAATATATCTGGCAATTAAGGAAAGCAATTAATGGTGATTTGCATTATCACATCGGCCTAGCCGATCGCAAGATCATCTGGGCCGATTGGACATTATCCAGCTTCATTTCAGGGCGATGTTCAGGATGATTTTCCTCATATTTGAACTAATCGACCAGGACGATATGTCTATCGGCCTGGACGATAAAGTCAACAACTTGCATTAATGAGCTCGTTTTTAGCTCTTCTATTTAAGCTATGACATGACACTTTGTAAGTGTCTTTGGCAGCCATTGTAGCTTCATTTTTTTGGGGGAAACTTGAAGAGAGAGCTTGAAAGGGAGTGAGGAACAAGTGAAGTCTGAGAGAGGGAGAAGATCCTGTGAGGGGGGACTCAAGGGAGTGTGGAGGGGGATTCCACACAATTGCTCCGGCAGGCTTGCACCTTAATACCATCGGATTCAAGGCTTGTCTCAAGGGAAGTTCACCAAAGAAGAAGATCTCTTTGGTGTCAAAGGACCCGACGACTCCGCCGCACAAGGAAGGTGGAAGTGATTTTGTAAGGGCTTCTTCGCCTAGCTGTGGGGGCTAAAGGATAGACACTTGTTTTAGTGCAATACTTGGAGGGTGCCTCCAAGGAGTGGACGTAGGTCAAGGTTTGACCGAACCACTATAAATCTGGTGTGTTCTTTCTTTATTACTTTCGCATTTAATTTCCGCATTTGGTTTTTATTGTGGTGATATTGGTTTTGGTTTGTGTTTTGATTTAAAGATTCTTCTTTTCCAATTCACCTCTCTCTTTATTAGCCTTGGGCCAGTTCATAAGGGGTCTAACATACCTAACGAACTTTCAGATTATGGGTTTTGGATAGTGGTAACTTGAGGAGAGAGATTATACATGAAACTCATTATTCTAGGTGTACCATTAATCTAAATAGTAATACAATGTATCCTAGTTTCAAGTCAATTTTTTAGTATCCCGGGTTGAAGAAAGAAGTAGAAAAATTTGTCTCTAAATGTGAAACATGTTAGTTGGTAAAACTTAGTAACAAAAACCTAATGGATTACTACAATATTTGTCTATTCCAGAGTGGAAGTGGGAACAGATCACTATAGATTTTTCTATAGGCTTTTTTAGGTCTAAGCAAGGCCAGGATGTTGTATTGGTAGTTATGGATAGATTGATGAAGTCTGCACATTTTTTGCCTTTGAGATTGACTGCTTTAGTTGATAAGTTGGCTCAATTGTATGTAAAGGAAATCATTAGATTGTAATGGGATTCCAAAATTCATCATTCCTTGCCATGATGGTAGATTTACTTCCAAGTTGTGGAAGGGCATTCAAGAAGGTTTGGGATTAAAGTTGAATTTAGGTGATCAATTGGAGTGAATTATTCAGGTTTTAGAAGATTCGTTGAGGAAGTGTGTTCTAAATTTTGGAGGAAGCTAGGATGACATTATTCCCTTGATCAAATTTGCTTATAATAATAATTTTTTACAAGTATTGGCATGGATTCATATAAAACCCTATATAGAAAAAAGGTACGAAACCTCATTAGTTTGGAAAGAGATAGGAGTAAAGAAACTGATAGGTTCTGAGTTGGTAGAAAATATAACATAAAAGATCATATTAATTAGAAAGATATTAGAAATAACTCAGGATAGATAGAAAAAATATTTTGATCCAAAGCACTTATTTGTAGATTTTTTAGTTTGTGATTTTAAATATTTAAAGGTCAGTTTGATGAAATGAGTAAGCAGATTTAAGAAGGATAGTAAGTTTAGTCTCAAGTACATAGGATAGTTTGAAGTGATTAAAAGAATTAGAAAATGAACTTATAAACTATCTCTATAAGGCCGCAAGTTAGATATACACAACATTTTTACTTGTCACTGTTAAAAAAGTGGGTATTAGGTGTAGGCCAGAGAGTCTTGAAAATGAAGTTGAAGTGTAACCAAATCTGACCTATAGAGAAGAATCAGAATAGACACTAGCTTATGACATGAAATTGTTAAGGAATAAGTAAACTCTGATGGTTAAAGTCCAATGGAAGCATATATCAAAGTGGGAAGCATGCTAGGAAATAGAAGCTGAGATAAGATAATTATATCCAGACTTATTTTAACTACTATTTATATTAAAAATATCGAGGATGACATTTTTATAAGGAGGATAGAATATAATTTCCTTTGCGTTGGCATCCACCAAATCAAAGTAATATAGTAAGAATTTCCACCTAACATGCTTTAATTATTTATTGGAAGCTTTATAATGTGTAATTGACATTAATTAAGAGTAAGGGGGAAAATGGGGAAGGGAAAATTCTAGGGGAAAAAATGCCCTTGGAGTGCTACAACACTAAGGAGGCTACATGAATATGTTTGTGATGCCTGTTTTACCATTGGAACCATATCCATCGTAATCCACCGCAAAGCATAATTTGTGATGAATTTATCATATTTGCTGCCATAAATAGTTCTTCTAGTGACACACAATATTTAGCTCTCTATTTTTGAAGAGGTTTTAGGGGAGTATTGAGGATTTCGGTGGCACTTTGCACTTTGTTTAAAGGAATCCATGATGATTTTAAGTGCAATGGTGTTAGGGTAGTGGGCATCATGGAACTATACCCATAATGATATATTTTTTAAATATATATGTAAAATTATTTACTTAACCCCTCACCCTAGCCACCTTGTTGGAGAAGGATGGGAAGAAGGAGAGTGAGAAGAGAGAGATATTTAGTGTCCTAGGAATAGAATTTATCCCTCAAGCTAATCAGAGATTTTATAGAGCATGAGGTAGACTTCTGAATACCTTTTCATCAATCTTATTTCCATTTTTTAAAAAAAAATTATGAATGTAAATATATTTCATTAAGTTTTAATTTCTTTTATCGTATAACTTTTAGTTTATTGATTTATGCTTATTCTAAACACTTTGGCAATATGTTGGTTTTTCATTCATTGGTTTTGCCTATGTTGATTTCTATGTGTATTAAACAAATGAGGCATTTCTAGTTTTTGTGATAGTTATATAAAAGTCCTAAAATACTGTTATATATTCTTTAAAAATTATAATTGGAATGGAAAAAATATAGTGGGTATGTTCTTACACGAGCAATATGAATTACTATAGGAGATATTCTAGTATTTAATGCATCACTATAATTACCTATTAAAGTTATAATTACTTACTTTTACATTCCAGTTGAATAACTCTTCACGTAATATTAAAAGAACTCTAAATTTTGAAATGTTCTTAGTGCACTCTCTAAAATGATACAAGGGTCTTATATATTATGTTTTAACCCCATTTACCTTGTATGGATACAGGAGGGATTCTAGCCCCACTGATTGAAACTAGGGGTAGGAGGTTATTCTATTCTATTTTAGCTCGACTAAAGCAGTGGACTTATTCTAACCTAATATGATAAGGGTAATGGATTAAAATTTTTGCACTCCTATCTTTTCTACATGTATGAGTATTTTTTCTACATGTAGATGTCTGAAACTTCTTTGAAGTAGGTTCCAAGGATCTATGTATAAAGAAATTTTCATTTTGGAAATTTGTAGTCCCTAGGTAAGTAGTGTCGGGGCATTGAGCTCTCTATCTTTAGAAAAAAATAGGGAAGCCTTGTGGCGGTGAGTTTGGCACTATATCACCGTGTTCTCTATTAAGAGCATTATGATGCTACTATTTCAAACCTAATTCAAGCACAATGATTTTGATGATAAAAAACATTATTATTTTTTGTACTACTTTCTCTTATTTTTGTGACATTTTAGATTTTTTTGTGTATTAACATTTCAAGAAATCAATCCACCATTCGCTTGCAATTCTGATCAACTCAAGACTGGTTAGACTAAGGTTATAGTCTGTTTTCATTTTATTCTCTATTTTCTCATTTCTTGAGTCATATCATATAATTGGGTGGATATCATTGCTGAGTAACCTTGCACACACATAGGGGGAGAGATGAAAAAAAATGTTTTTGGAAGAGTTAATTTTTAAGTAATTCATATTATATAATCTTCGTTTTTTACTATATGAAGTAATTTGTATTGTATGATTTTAACTTGTACTGTATGAAATATTGTGCTCTATCAAAACCCTAGCCACCAAAGGTTAAGACATACTAATTCTATATTGATTGTACTATACAATTTGGTTTGTACGGTATGCCCTAATTAAAATATTTCATAATTAATCCCTCAATATCATGCAATCAAATCATGTAAAAGTATTATGATTGATCATATTGTACGATAGAGTTTGTATTGTATGATTACCCATGTATGAAATTGGTTGTCCCAAAGATCATACCAAATAAAATCCATGATTTTTTTATTGTTCATACCGTATGATGTCCACAGTACTAGACGATCTCACGTGTATGAAGTTGGTCATCCCAAGGATCATCCCAAACAAACAAAAGGAATTTCTATAATTTGTGTCGTACAATGTTTTGATCATACTATATGAATGTTATAATTGTTGAACAATTCATCTAAATGATCTTGTTGAATGAGTCTAAATTACGCTTAACATACCGTACGATATGTGTATTGTACGGTACAAACAAATGATAGAACTCTTAAAATTTAGGGTTTTTTTAAGCCCACTATTTAAGGATTTCTAATACTCTTATGAGAAATCTTTTGCTGTGGAGTTGATCTGAGAGAGAGCTTAGAGAAGAAAGAGAGAGAGCTTGGGAGAGAGAGATCCTTGTGAGGGGGAGTTATGAGGGATTCACAAAGGTTCCTCCAATCAAGGTTTCCACCATCTTCTTCAAGCTCCTTTTCTTATTCCTTGGTGGTCTGTTAATTCTAAAGGTCATATTAGAAACGTTATTCCTTCTCTTATTTTGTGGTACTTATGGATGGAGAGGAACAATTCCCTTTTTAATGGTATTAGAATGAACAATCATAGGATTATAAAAAATGTTAAAGATAAAGTTTTGAGTTTTTATCTATTAATCTGCTTTCTATCAAGTTCTCTAAGAACTACTACTTTGTTGCTGCTGATTTAGGCATCAATTTGGTTGAGGTTCATCCTATCTCTGAACCTTAGTATGTGTACTGGGTTAAACCATCTTTGGACTGTTATAAACTGAATGTTAATGGTTTTGATAATGGTACCATCTTGGGGTGTGGTGGGATCATCAGAGATATTCAAGGAAAAATTACTTTGGCTTTTGCGGGCCCTTTATAGAATGGTAATTTGCATTTTGCTATCCTTAATGCTATCCTTTATGGGCTGAGAATTTGTATGTCTCTTGATATTACTAACATTGAGTTTGAGGTTGATTATATTCATAGTATTCAATTCATTAATAAAGGTGAGGATTCTATTTGCAATCATGCAATTTTTTATATTGTTAGGGATATTAAAAAATTAATGATCTTTATCAATGTTTCTTTCTCTCAAGTTTTAGTGAGGATAATGCATGTGCTAATTGGCTTGCCAATTTTGGGAGCGGGATTGATTGTTTCATTGATTTTATGGTTGCTAATTTACTTATCCCTTAAAAGGGCTCTTAAGATTAGATAAAATCAATATGCCTTATATCAGGTGGTAATTTGGTGTTTTTCTTATTTTTGTGGGGATTTCCTTCTTACTGTGGTGCTCTATTATGGGTTCTTGCTGGTGGCATTGCTTGGCTAGTTTCTTTCTGGTGGTTCTGGACTTTTTTGGGGCCTTGGTGTTGGTTTTTTGTTGGAGACTTTCTTTGGTGGTTTGCTAATTTCTTTCTTATGCTATTGGATGTGCTTTATGTCTTCTTCTTTACTTTTCTGGTGAATGTGAATTGTTGGTGGCATTATGATGTGGTTTTGCACTTTCTAGTTGAGTTTTTTTTTGGGTTTTGGGCTTGAGCTATGATTGCACTGGTTTTGTTATTGATGTATTCCTAGTTTTTGCTCTCCTACTTTCTATTGCTGATATGGGATTTGGTATTAGCTGGATTTTATGGAGGCGTGTATTAATGGGAGTAATGGTGGGTACTTGTGCTATATTATTAATGTTATGAAATTTTTCAACTAGTTAGTTTTGAGTGGCTACAAGATGTAGCTCTATGTCTCATTTAGTAACATGGTCTCTAATAAAAAGATGCCTTTGTCAAGGTGTTTGGTCCTGGAGTGTTGGATTAGATTCTTTGAAATGCATATAACACTAGAGTTATCATAGAGGATTGAAATTATACATATAGTTAAACCTAAATCTAGAATTTATTGCTTTAACTAGAGAACTTAGGCACACAATTTTCTAAGGTAATATACTCAGCTTCAATATTATACAGGGCAACTAAGTTCTGTTTTCTATTAGACCACGAGACTAAGGACTATTCTATGAATTGAAAAGTTCCAATAGTGATTTTTTTATCAACTCAGCAAATCATAAAATTTGAATATGAATATTCTATGATTTCAAAAGAGGTGTTATGCTTAGGATACCAAATTCCTAAGTTAGGGGTTCCTAAAAGATACCTAAGAATTCTCTTAACAGTAGTTAAGTGAGACTCTTTTTGGTCAGCATGAAATATAATATAGAGATAAACACTAAACATAATATCGGGTATGCTAGCAGTCAAGTAAATAAGTGATCCAATTATCCCTCTATATTCTTTTAATCAATATATTTACTATTTGAATCCTTATCTAATTAAATAGTGGAACTCATGGGAGTGATGATTGGATTGGCTTCATCCATCTCATATTTCTTAAGGATGTTCTTAATATATTTTGATTGGTTAAGGAAAGTCCCATCATCCTTCTTCCTTAAGCTAAACCCTAAAAAGTAAGTCAGTTCTCCCATCATACTCATTACAAATTCCTTACTCATTATTCTTGAGAATTCATCTTATACATTTTTATCAAAATATCCAAATAGAATATTATCAACATAAATTTGAACAATCAGTAATTCATCTCCAACCTTTTTTATAAAAAGGGTTGTGTCTACTCTCCCCTTAACAAAAGATACTTCTGATAGGAACGTACTTAGCCTTTCGTACCATGTCATGGGTGCTTATTTAAGTCTATATAATACATCTTTTAATTTGAACACATGATTGTAAAATTGTGAATTTCAAAGCTTGGGGGTTATTCAACATACATCTTTCTTTATTACCCCATTTAAAACGGAACTCTTAACATCCATTTGATACAGTTTGAATCCCTTAAAACAAGAAAATGCTAGTAGCACTTTAATAGCTTCAAATCTAGCTATAGGGGCAAATGTCTATTCAAAATAAATCACTGCTATTTGATTATACCCCTTAGCCACCAATCTTGCTTTATTCCTCACTTCTACTCCAAAATCATTCATTTTATTTTGAAAACTCATTTTGTTCCAACCACACTCTAATCCCTATGTCTTCCAACTAGCTCCTAAACAACATTCCTTATAAATTAATTTAGTTCTTCATACATGGCTAAGATCCAAAATTCATCAGATAAGGCTTGATTTAGGTTGGTGGGTTCAGTCATTAAAATGAAGGTAGAGTGGTTTACCCCTTTTCTAAGACCATGCTTAGTTCTAACACCTTCAGATGGGTCTCCTAAGATTAGTTATTTAGGATAACTCAAAGAATATCTTCATTCTCTAAGCAATGTAATTTTAGACTCTATTCTTTCCTCCATATTCATAGATTCCAATCCTTGGGTGACTTCTATAACCTCCCCTTCTTCTACCTAAGACCCTCTAAAATTATTACATTCATCAAACATAGCATGAGTGGTCTCCTTAACTACCAGTGTTCTTTTATTAAAGACTTTATAGGATTTCCTAACACTTGAGTAACCTATAAACTCTTTCATCAGATTTTGGGTCAAACTTTCCTAATTGAGACTTCCCATTATTCATAATGAACACTTTACATCCAAAAATATGGAGGTGAGAGAGGTTGGGTGTCCTACCCTTTAGAATTTCATAGGGTGTCTTATTTAGTTTGGATCTAACATTCACTCTATTTAGAACATAATAAACTATATTCACTGCTTCTACCCAAAAGTATTTTAGAAGTTAGTATTAAGCTAAAATAGTTCTAGCATCTTTTACCAAGGTCTTGTTCTTCCTTTCAGCTACCCCGTTCTACTGAGGGGACCTAAGAGCTGAAAAGCTATGGTCTATCCCTTGCTCCTTACAGAAAGATTCAAATTTTTCATTCTCAAATTCTCCACCATGATCACTATGAATTGTCATAATTTCATAACTTAGCTTTATATGAATCCAAGTGGAAAAATACTTAAACTCCTCGAATGATTCACTTTTATGAGATAGGAATCTAACCCAAGTAAATCTTGAATAATCATCGACAATCAGATACCCAAAGACATTCCCTCTTAAGCTTGCAATACTAACCGATCTAAAGAGATTGATGTGAAAGAATTCTAAGTGTTTGCTAGTGGAAATATCTTTAATTGAGCGGAAGGAGGATTTTACTTGCTTTTCTAACTGGAAGACATCACACAAGTGATCCTTAGTGAACCCTAGTTTGGGTATCCCTCTCACTAAGTCTTTTTGGGTGATCTTTCTAAAGCTTCTCATACTAGTATGACACAATCTCCTGTGCCACAAGAAAGATTCATCAGCAATAATATTTAAGCAATGAGAAGTGTCAGATTTAATGCAATTTTTTTGAGGAATGTAAACATGCATAAAATAAAAAGAACCAAATAGCCTAGATACAAGCTGATGAGAGTATACCAGCCTATCACTTTCTTCCTTCACTAAATGAACAAAAGAAGAAGGAAGATTACTCTCACAAAAGAAAACCCAAATAAAATCATATGATAAAGCTAAGTTAGCACAATAATTAGCTAACTTATTACATTTACGCCCAACACAATGAAAGAGAACATTATTGTAATTACTAAAAAATAAGAGAGCTTCACCATCCAAATTCCCCTTCACATTCTTTGATTTGATGTAGAACTTTTGAAGAAATTGGAGAACATTTTTATTTTCACCTTCAACAATAATACCTTTTACATCTTATAACCATCCTTGTAACACCTCTTCCAATGATTTAAAAGCCAAAAGCTCCATTTGTGCAATGTCCCAATGCATTTTTCCAAAACCAAATGCTAAAAAAAAAAAAACTTCCTTTCCAATCCCTAACAATACCTCCAATACCTGCCTCATTATTCTCTTTAAGTGCAGCATCAATGTTTATTTTAAACCACTCGGGTGGAGGGGGATGCCAGTTTTCTAAAAATAGTCCAACGGACTGAGTAAAATCCCAGTGATATGAGAGGATTACTCCCTATTTAGCCGTGCTAACAAAATTGAGAACCGAAACAGCAATCATCACCTCACTGTCTTCAGCTTTACTGTGCTTCACCTTATTTCTGTGGCTCCATACAAACCACAACATTGATAAATAGATTCGCACAATCAGCAAATTTGATTCTACTAACCTCTTAAGACCGTGCAAAAAATCCTACCAATTTTTGAATTCTGGAATTTTGAACCCCCATCTTCTCAGTACATCATTCACCTTCCAAGGATTTGAACATTTAGTATTAATATAATTGACATCTTCAATCTCTCCACATCCCATTGGGCACAAATAAGTTTCAGACAGCCTTCTACTATATAGAAACTCTTATGTTGGAATAGCATCCTTGCAAAGATGCCAAATAAAAAGTTCCACCCGAGCATTTACTTTTAATTTGTGAACCCATGAAACAGGATCCACATTAATCCCTTCCTTCAAGCCATCTTCCATTAGCATAGCTGAGATAGATTTACTAGTCAGTTTAAGCTTTAATTCAATACAATCTTCATGCAGGGTATGAAAAATCTGCACTCCACTTATCACTTTCACAAGTTCTTCACCAAAGTACAAACAAAGTTTTGTAAAGTCCCACCTTCCATCTTGAATGAAGAAGTCAAGAGTTGTATTTTCATCATCAAAGACCCCAACAAAGGTTGGCCATTTAAGTAAACTCTTTTCCATAATTCAAACATCCTTCAATACATTAATGTTAGAGACATCCACCACTTTCCACCTCAAAAAATTTATGAGAGCCTTCCAACCACTAGAAATGATCTTCAAAGAAGAAGAATCGCCTCTAATATCATCATTACTCCACCATATTTCTCCATACTTGGCCAATAAATTCCAGTTCAACATGGTAGACGGATCTTCCAATACCTTCCATGCAAACTTTGCCCTTAGCGGCCCTATCCTTGATAATGCAGACGGGATTCCCCATCCTCCCCGAGGCTTCAGTTTACACAGCAAATCCCATGCCACATAGTGCATCCCATAACTTCCATCATTTTTATTCCAGATAAAATCTCTATAAAGGTTTTCAAACTCCTTGAAAGTCATCAAAGGAACAAGAGAATGCAAAAAAAGGAATATAGGGAGAGAAAGAAACACAATTTTTACCAAAACCAATCTTCTAGCAAGAGAAATATATCTATTCCCCCAGGCATTCAGCTTTTTTATTGATCCATCCAATAACATTTGGAAATCAAGTTTCCTTAATCTCCTTATTCCATTTCTTCCACAAGTTTAAACCCCAATATCCTTGAAATTTGTTTCTTTCTCCTTCTCAAAATTAATTTGCCATAAATCAAAGAAGATTTTTTATAATTGATTTTTTGACCAGTCTAATTGCAATAGTCCTTGACAATGTTTTTCAACTTCTTAACACTTCTTACATTAGCATATGAAAATAACAATACATCGTCTGCATAAAGAAGGTGTGAAATTCTTTGAGCATTTGGAGATATTTTAGTACCCACATCCAACCCTCTACCAAAGAAAGCATTAGAAAGTATTTGGGAGCATAAAATAAATAAAAAAGGTGAGAGTGGACAGCCTTGCCAAAATCCACTCCTCCCCTCAATCCATTTGGAGCTAGAACCATTTATCAAGTTAGAAAATCTAGGTTCTGAGACATAATCCATTTCCAGGCAGATGAATTTGATAGGAAATCCCAAGTTTAACATCATCTTTTTGAGAGTTAACCAACACATATTGTCATATGTTTGTTCCATGTTCAACTTGATAGCTAAATAACCATTGCTTAATTTGGAATACCTTAATTTGTTGAACATCTCTTGAGCTAATAAAAAATTATCCTAGATAGATCTCCCTTTCACAAAAGCCACCTGTTCTTCAGAAATAATCTTAGGAATAAGCAAAAACAATCTATTCAAAAACACCTTAGCCATAATTTTGTAAATAGAATTACATAAGCTGATAGGACAAAAAGCAGATGGAGTCAACGGATTAGAGGACTTGGGAATCAGCACAACCATAATATCTTTCCACTCCTTACTCATTTTTGCCCGAAATAAAAAAATGCTTCACCGCTCTACATACATCATCCCCAATGATACTCCAATAAGCTTTGAAAAATGAATGGGTCATTCCATCACATCCAGGAGCCTTATTATTACCCAACCTCATAACAACCTCCTTTATTTCATTAACATAAAGTTTCATCTTCAACATATCTCTATCTTCTTCTTCCAACACCATCCACGGGCAAGGCCAATTCTCCAAACAACACACCCTATCCTTCCATTTGTTTTGAAAGAACTTGAAAAACACCTCATCCACCTCTTTCGGATTCTCGGTAAGAACCCCATTTGAATTTCTCACTTGAGTAACCTGATTCACATTTTTCCTAGCATGGAAACATTTAGTGTTAGAGTCACCATCTTCAATCCACTTCACTTTGGCTCTTTGCTTCCACCAAGTATTCAAACAACTAAGATTGATATTCAGCTCTTTGACTTTTGATCTAAGCATCCATAATTTTTCTTCATTCAACCACCCATCTCTAGCTTCCTCCTCTTGAAGTTGAAATATTTCCACCTTCAATCTATCTTTCTCCTTAGAAAATTCCTTCAATTTGAACTTGCTCCAATAGAACAAATCTTTCAAGGTCCTTTTACATTTTTTATTTAGAACTTCCATGTCATCTCCCTCATAAGCCTTCTTCCACCCTTTAGAAAAATATGAGCTGATGTTTTGAAATATAACCATGCATCTTCAAACTTTATACACCTTCTCTTCCTTATAACCGACTCAAATAATATCAACACAATCGGACTGTGATCCGAAGCCACTCTGGCTATGTGCCTAACAATTGAAAATTGAATTTTATTAATTGCGAATGAATTAAGAAAATACCTATCTAATTGTTCAAGGATGCATCCCCCTCCAACTTTATTATTACACCAAGTATACCTTGGCCCAACAATCCCAACTTCATGATAATCATTATCATTCATATATTTTACCATTTCCATGGGACCTTGAGAGAATACAAACTTTCACCCACCCTTTTTGTCTTCTTGGGACAAAATACAATTGAAGTCCCCTCCAATAATTGAAGGAACTTTCCTATGGGAATGCTCATGAATACAATCCCATAACAATTTTCTTTTACGAACCTCCTTGCCCCCATATATAGTAGTAATCATCCACACATCCTTATTGAAGTCATTAATATCCCCTATAACACATTGATCTAATGTCTTTAACATAGAAAAGGATGCCAAATCTGATTTATATAAGATCATAATTCCACCAGATAACCCTTCTGAAGGAAGAAGGAAAAAATCCCAATCAGGATCCATCATCCTCTCAAAGGTAACTCTATCAAAAGAATTAATTTTTCTCTCCACGAACCCCACAAAAAAACATTAAAATCTTTTATAAACTCCTTCATATAAAGAGAGGCTTCTTTCTTCTTGGCCCCTCTATAATTCCAAAAGGCAATTGATTCCATTAAACCTTCTTGGGGAAGAGCCCGCATCTCTTGTCTTACTTCCCCCATCAAATATTCTACCATGGGGAATATTTTTGATAGGTCCTAAGGATCTGAGTTCTTTTGCAAGCTTAAATTTAGTCAAATCCCCATTAGAACCAATATCCTTTACCACATTGCTCACCCCCAAGTCATTACCTTTTTTACCACCACCTCCATCAGAATCTCCCAACCCAATAACATTAGCCACAATACCAATACATTTTATCCCACTACCACAAAAACTTTTATTATTCACATCAACCTCCTCCTTGTCCACACCCTCCACATCCAAAACATCAAATTTATTCACATTTAATAGTAAAAATGATACGTCATGGGGAGAGACCATACCAAAATCGCCAACTGCTTTCTCTGTAATATTAGTGTTCTACACATCAACCTCCTTTGCTGCATCAGAATGATCTTCCCTAATAAGGAGCTCCTGATCCAAGATTATTTCACCCTCAAATTAATTTTCATCAGCATTTGAATTCTCAACTGCTATGTTTTGGACTGCAGATTTCACTTCAAATCTCCCACCGTGAGCTTCCATAATTGTCTTCACCTGCTTCTTTACAAACTTCATATTCGAGGCCTTCACAAAATTTTTCATCTGAGCAGGTCTTCTATTATTCTTTCTGTTAACCATGATCTATGGGCCATAAGTATAATCAGTATCTACCTCTCGATACCTCCCACCTCCTTTTCAAACCTTGAATTTCCATCATCTTTAGTCCGTTCCTTTACAACAAAACTTATCTATTTACAATCATTTTCACATGTCCAATCAAACTACATTCAAAACAAAATGTAGATATTTTTTCATACTCTATTTTTTGAAAAAACCTCCCAGAGATACTCTCCACCCATACTCCTAAGGGAAGATGTTGATCAAGCTTGACTCGCACACAAACTCTTGCAAACTCCCTTTTCCCCCATTGGAACATGTTTCCATCCATCATTAGTGGTTTTCCAACCATAGAAGAAATTCTTGCCACATTAACCTCATCCCAACATTGCAAGGGTAAATAAGGCATTCTAATCCATATAGGGGAGTTTAGGCCCTTCACATATAATGGAGAGAACTCATCCAACCATCTATCAATTCCAATAATGGCCATTCACAAACCATGGTCCACCTGAAAGAATAGCTTCCACCATCTCAGTAGAACAGAAGGAACACAAAAACCAACCCTTTCCAAGAGTTATAAAATGGAAATTTCCAAATTGATTCCATTGACATCTAACTTCCCACGCCACAATATGCGATGGAATTTCCTTCCCAAATACATTAATTACTAATGAGTTCATCAATCTATTCGAGTTCAAAACCTTTATGTCTTCCCTCATTTTTACTGCTTTGCCATCCTCTGACAACACCAAGTCGTCATCTTTAAAATCCAATTTGATATATGGCCTCTTCTTTCATGCATTACCATCCACCTCATTCACAGTTCTAGTTGGCATTACAAGATCAACATTATCCACATTACCATCCTCCCGTAAGCCCTAACTACTAGTGACATGAAAATTTATGTTAACAGAGGTAGGAGAATTCGAATTTATCACACTATGTCCGGGGATTGCATTTTAATTCCCAAATCTATTAAAAAAAATTTTCATCTCAAACGATGAAGCAGAAAGATCGTTTGATTTCAATTCTAATGATCTCTTATCCATCCAAGGGGTAACAATTTCAACATCTCCAGCAATGGACTTACCCTTACCCTCCACATGAAAAACCTTCTTAGGAACCTCTCCAGTATTCTCCTTGATCACGAGAGGGCCTCTCGAACTCTTATTCACCATATCCATTTTCCACTAATTAAAAACAATAGCTAGATGATTATGTTCAACCAAAATTTGATTTTTAACACCTCCATTAGAAGAAGACTTCACCGCCATAGCCAAAGATGGCTGTTGAGTCTAGTAATTAGGTTGTTAAGCCTAAGTTAATGTCCCAAAGGCTACCAAGAGGGGGGTGAATTGGTAGTTTAAAAATTTTAAGCCCTCTTTTAAAATTTTATTGAACCAAAATAAAAATTGTTTCTTTTATGTTTTGTAGAAAAAGTTTTTGCACTTCTGTGAGAACATGTCAATTCATGGAAATTCATTAAATTTCTTGGTCCTGAAAACAAACAAATTCCAGTAGCCCCTACTGCAAAGCAGAATGATATTGCATTAGGATGTGTGTACAAGTACCTTTGGTTAAAACAACAGTTAAATTGAAATTAGGATTAACCATAGCACTATCTATACCAATTAATTGTGACCAATACTAGTGCTATTTCATTCTAAATCCTAATTTGCAACATTTCTAGAACAACGACATGATATAAAGAGGCATCATTTCATAAGGGGAAGCATGCAAGTACCGGGAGAAAATTGAAAATCACACATATTTTAACTGAAATCAACTTGCAGACTTTTTATAAAACCTTAGAGCCTCTTTGATACCTTCAGTACGTTAAGAAACAAGTTTTGGTGTTATTGATTTGATGCTTAAATAAAAATGTTTTTGCAACATTGATTTTTATGTTTTCATTAGTTTTTGTCTTTGATTTTTGTTTTGAATTTTGTGATTTTTGAGTGTTTTGAATGAGTTTTCTATATTAGGAGTATGTGGTTTTGTCTTTGTTAGGGTTTTTCTGTGTTTTTTTGAATTGTTTTGTTTGTTTTTCTTCAATAAAAAACATCAAAAATCCAAAAATAGTGTCTGAATATCGTCCGGGACAAAATATTTTCGTACTCGGTTACGATGTTTGTAAGATTCATCAGATTTCGCGTGATATGAAAGCGGTTCTGAGAGCAGTTATGTAGTATTCGTCTGTACGAGTCTTTATCGTCAGGATGGAAACTTTTTTTCTTCTCTCCAAACGTGCGGGACGGATTGAATACAGCGGTTGAGTGGATAGGTCATTTTTTAATGTGAGTTCGTTCGTACGAACTTTTTGTTCTTGTTCCAGGGGACGTACAGATATCATCGTTTCAATATTGTAGGCGGACGGTTTTCAACCGACATAAGAATGAATTATACTTTTTGAGTTTGCGCGTCCGTACGAAATTTTTTTGTCTTACGATCGGTCAAGTTCAAAAAGCTGTAGATCAAGGGACGCATCTTGGATATTGTTGTACGAATGTTTCGTCCAAGACGACGATAATTAATTTTCAGCTCAGGACACTGTCTTTCGTTCCAGGACCGAACGTATCGTTTTTTCTTAAATATGCAAGACTTCTAAATTAAATACGAAATCACAGATCTCAAATTTCCTTTCAATTCGCCTTTCGAACATTCAAAATTACGACACATGCCTCCTTAACAGACACAGACAGAAAGGTATTGGCTAGAAACTCAGACAGGATATATGCTTCTGAAAAATTCCTAATCAAAAGTTCAAATTGAGGATCTTTTCCGTTTTGCTCTGCAAAAATGAGGCGTCGCGCTCTCGCATTCTGGGAATTAAGCCGCGAGATAAACACCTTTAAGGTATTGCCAACCTTTTTGCCTCCACGCCAGTTGCAAATTCTTCCTTTCTCATCATGTCCAACTACGTTGTCTTTACAACAAAAAACATTTTCTCTACTTCTAGCCAACTGTAAATTAGTTTCAAAAAATTCCAACCACTCCTGCATAATGTCTTTGCTGTTTCCAGCAAACAAAAAAGTGAAGGAATCACCAATCCTGACATTGGTGCCTTTTCGGAACTTAAGAACTGAAGGAATATAGAGCCCGACATCTCCTCTAATGGTGAAAAATAACATTCAAATGGTAATGAAGTCAATATGTGATAGACAAACTGGCCTACCATCATTCGTTGCTAGAGTCTCCGTATGCTAAAAATGCCGAATCATCCACGCATATCTCGATCTTCAATTCATTCCTAAAGCTGGGATAGGAATCATTTACCCATCCTCCTTTCTGTTATATACCTTTTTTTTGATTAGGATTGTAAGCCTATCGATGAAGCCCAGACTTATCTATAAATATCTCTATGGCTTTGTCAGTAAATAGGACATGCAGAGCGAAGAGAAAAGGAAAACTATTTTTTCATTAGCACTAGCTTACATATATTGGAAAAGAAATACAAACTTAGTGCATCCGATGGAAGAATACGAAGAGCCAGTATACTATAACGATGTGCTCACTTCAAGCAGTAATTTCAAGGAGAAAAGAAAATGCACATGCAGTACTTCAAGAAGAAAAGAAAGAAAGGAGACGCAAAAACTCTGCCACCTCAGTCAGATTATGAGATCTGGATTGAAAAATTTGAATAGACTAGAGCTCATGTTTGAAAGATTTCATCAACTTGAAGCTCAATGACTTTGCACAACAACAAGAACATGTGGTAGCAATCAGAATGCAAGTCTGAATTAAGTAACCCATGTAAATGTTGATGCCTCCTACTCAAGACCTTTTTTTTGTGGCTTCCTCTCATCTCCAGAGAAATAGAGAATGAGAGATTGATTCTTTATTGTTTGTTGTACTCGTGTTTTGTTTTAACCTGTTTTTGTTTGTGTTAGTGTTTATTTTAGTGTTTGTTTTGAGTTTTGTTTTTAATTAAAAGTTCAGTTGATTTTCTTAGTTGGTTTAATGATTTGAATGAATGTATTCCATTTTTTCATTTATACAAGCCTTTCGTCTTGATCTCAATTTGTTGGTTTTTGGAATGTGTGGTTAATTTTTATTGAAATTTCATTAGCTTTTAATCTTAATTGTGCTTAAAATTAGATTGTAATTTGAGATAATTACATTAGAAAATTAGTCTTTCTAAATGTTAAAGAGTTGTTTATATATACTTTATAATTAACAAAAGAAGATTTTAACTGTCATGTCTATACTAAATTACTATAAATAAAAGTTAAAAAATAAAAAAATTGCAATATGGAGTTTATACAAGTGTATTTTGCATATTATGCTATGCCCAGTGATTTGATAATCACTTAGATAAATATTGAAATAGATTATGGTATTTTGGAAGATTTGGTCTCTCTTCATAACAAATTACCTTAAAAATGTACAAAGAGTACAAAAATAAAAAGAATTGCGCAAGGTGCAAATATGAAAACGAGGCACAAAATTAGCCCAATGTCAAAATGATGTCAGCAAAATGTGCCCAAATTGAAAAAGATACGCCAAGTGCGCCACATGGTAATCTCTTCTTTCGCAGTAATTCTTTCAATCTCTTAATTCAAATTGATCTTATGTTCTTTATATTCTATTGGAACTTTGAACATATAGAATTTTTATACATCTCTCTTGTAATGATTTTCTATATTCGACATGTCTAAATTGATCATGTTTTGATAAATTCTTCTTACTTACAATGTTAATCACTTCTTAATTTATGATTTCTTGATTGACCTAAGGTTATTAGTTTTAGATTGCATACGCTATATCAATCACATTAGATTTAATTTTCAATGAAATTTCATAAATTACTTAACATTTCTTTGTCTTATTTCTTTGGATCATATATCAACTTTTTGTTGTTGTCAAAAGGGGGAGAACTATTGTGTTTGATGTTTTGTTTTTATTGTGTTTGATATTTGTTTTTGTTAATTATTTGTTTTGCATTTTGAATTTGTGTTTGACTTGTATTTTGTTAAAATTTTTTTTTGAAAAACAAAATTTTGTTCTTTTGTTCAAAATGCCTCTTATTTCATGTATTCATCAATTCAGGGGGATGTTAGGAGATTTGTTTAAATTGAAACCATACAAAAATAATCGTTTTTGCCATCATCAGAAGGGGGAGATTGTTATGATAGTTGCCTATTTGAATGTTTACATTTTGCAACTTATGTAGTTTTTGATGATTCCAAACATTATTGTTCAAAATGTATAATATCTCCTAATAATTTTAGGACGAATTTGTATTTGCTCTTGTGTGACTGAAACATTTCAGGAAAACGAACTCCAAACCTAGAAGATTTCAAATCAAATTAGATGAGATGACTTTGTAAATTTGAAGTTGCATTTCTTAAAATTAATTGAGAAGGGAAGTGATTGTAAATTGAGTGAATAAAAACATACACACACACATAAGGAGAATCTAATAAGAATTTATACTGATCGTACTGGACGATATTACGTTTGACGGGATGATCAAGACAGTTACTCCTATTGAAGCACTGGAACGAATAGGAACTGCTTAAATAATTTTTCTCATCCTATTCATCTAGGAACGAAATGTTACGAATCGTCCAGGAGCGATTGGTTCTCTGTAAAATTTTCGTCCAGAGGAAATTAAATATCGTAATGGCGATCTGGTCCCTTCTGGAAAATTTTGCGTCCAAACGAAGTTAATAAATCGTCCAAGGATGATCTGTTCTGGAAAATTTTCGTCCAGAACGAAATTAAATTATCGTCCATGGCGATTGGTCTTGAAAATTTTCGTCCAAGCAAAAATAAATAATCGTGCCAGGATGATCGTCATTCTGTAAACATTTTTCTGACGAATAAATTTCGTCCAAACGATTAACCGACTTAGAATGATATTCAGCAGTTTCTAGACCGACCTAGATAACCATTCGTACCGAAACGCCACCTAGTTCGTACGGGATGATCAGCTGTACGAAGACATTTTCGTACACATGTACAAATTGGGGTGTTTCAAATCATTTAAGTAAAATCGCCAGACGTCCACAACTCGTACGGGACGATCCACTGCGTACAAAATTGAAAAATTACAGTTTTGGGCGGTTTTTCTTATCTTTTGTGATATATAGTCCAAATTAAACTGCCATCCAATCTTTTTGTCATTTGATCGTTCGTTCGCCTCTTGAGAGAGTAGATAATGAGAGAGTGGAAGATAGCATTCAAAGGAGGATTCCTACATCTGGGAGCGAGAAGGCTCTCACTTGGATTGTCAAAGGTAAGGAGTCTCTACTTGTGAATTTGGGATTGACTATTCACTCTTTCCTTCTTCCGCTTCTAGATTCTTGTGAGAAGATCTCGTCAAGGAGATCCGGTTTCTTGTCGACACTGGAGAGTGTGAACAGAGCGAAGGGTTTTGCTTGCTACAACTAGGAGAGTGTGAATAGCCGAAGGTTTCTCTGCCTACACTTGGAAAGTGTGAACAGCTGAAGGGTTCTCTGCCTACACCTAGGAAGCTGTGAAAAGGACGGACAGCTTCTCTGCCAACACTGTTGATTGTCGTAGAAGGATGACGTTCTCTGCCGCACGGGAGTGGTGAAAAGAGTGTTTGTAGTAAGAGTTCTCCGTCTTGCTGTGGGTGCAAGGAGGAGTCACTATTGGTATTAGTGCAATACTCTATGAGGTGGTGTGGGAGATTTGGATGTAGGTTGGTTTAACGAACCACTATAACTCTGGTTCTTTACTTTACAATGTTTTGACATTTCCGCATTTAATTCTTAGTCTTAAAAAACTTCTGTGTTTGAAAAACTGTTTTC
>NW_021550593.1:0-1019 GCF_001605985.2 Dendrobium catenatum
CATCAAGGACTGAAAGGTAGAGGGGGCGTTAGTGAGCCCAAATGGCATCACTAACTCATAATGCCCCTCGTGTGTTTTGAACGCAGTCTTCTGAATGTTCCCTTCCTTCATTCTGATTTGGCGGTAGCCCGACTTTAGGTCCATCTTTGAAAACACCACCGCTCCCTGCAGCTCATCTAATAACTCATCGATCACTGGAATGGGGAATTTGTCCGGTACTGTCTCCTTGTTCAGGGCTCTGTAATCCACGCAAAACCTCCGGCTCCCATCCTTCTTTTTGACCAGTAAGACTGGACTGAAGAAAGGACTCACATTGGGTCTGACGATCCCTGCCTCCAACATCTCCTTAATCAGCTTCTCAATTTCATCTTTATGAATCTGGGGGTAGCGATATGGTCGAACACTGATCGGTGACACTCCCTCTTTCAGAATGATGGCGTGCTCCTGCTCTCTAGGGGGTGGCAATCCCTGGGGTGGCTGGAATACCTCCCTGTACTGCTGCACCACCTGTGGAATGTCTCCTTCTTCTCCCACACTGACCCTCTCCAAACGTTATAGCTCCACCAAAAATCCTCCTCCCACCTCCTGTATGGATCTGATCATGGATTTGAAAGATACGACTGCCCTTGTCAGCCCTGCATCCCCCTGGATCACCTTCCTCTGCCCTTCTATCATTAGTTCCATCCTCAAAGCACCCCAGTTGACCTTGGTCTCCCCCAAAGTCTGTAGTCATTTCATCCCCAGGATGACATCTGTACTTCCCCATATATGTACTTCCCAATTCTAAGGGAAGAAAACCCTCCCTTACCTGTAGCCCTTAGATGGTCAAGATCACTCCCCTGCAAACTCCTCTCCCCATCTCCACCTTCCCCGTGCCCATCATCACCCCATAGCCTCCTGTATCGACTGGCTCCATCCCTAACTGATCCACGATCTGAGCAGAAATGAAATTATGTGTTGCACCACTATCGATCAGCACCAATACTTCGCGGTCAGCTATCTCTCCTCTTACTTTCATA
>NW_021550594.1:0-428 GCF_001605985.2 Dendrobium catenatum
GTTCATCGTCTTTGTTGAGCTCGTCTCATTTTCTCAAGAAAAACCTAACTTGCCGAAATGTTTAAGCTGCATAAATAAATAGGGATATCGACCATATAGCCAAAATGATTAGAATAAATTGCGGCTCCATTTTTTTAATAGGACATGCGTATCGGATACGCGTGTCCGATCAAATTTAAATAATATTTTAATTGGACACGACAAAATCGTATCTGACACATATTCGTGTTGTATCGGAGGCATATCCATATCTGACACGTGTCTTATACAGCATGCCTCGTAAATAGGAGTATATATGCTATATAGGGCCATTCTTATTGACTAAACCTTGTCGACTATCAACTTGCCGGTAGGGGATTGAGTTTGTCGGCTATATGATTTTATTTAGGGGCTGTTTGGTTGACTGAAAAGGAAATGCAGTGTAAAGT
>NW_021550595.1:0-345 GCF_001605985.2 Dendrobium catenatum
AGGAACAGAATGCTCAATTAAGAATGGAAGAGCTTGATGCACTCGATGAAATCAGGTTGCAAGCTCATCAAATGTCCCTGTGAGACAGGGGGCATTTTAAATATTTATTCTGGTCGACATCGTGCTGCGTGCCGAGATCCCCGAATAAATATTTAAAATTATTAATTCATATGTCTTTTGTGATAAAGAATACAAAGATCTTCTTTTTCAAAGTATATGCAGGTGACCTCTCAAAAGATCGAGACACCTTATCCAACAAACCAAGGTTTAAAAGTCAAGAAAGAGACTTTTGAAACTACACACTCCTGCAAAATTGAGCCGGAAAAGCTTGAAGTCTTTCAACAG
>NW_021550596.1:0-201 GCF_001605985.2 Dendrobium catenatum
GAGAAAAAATAAAGTACAGACTGACTCAACCCTAAAACTACATAATCTTGAACTAACTTCTTTTGTTCGTCCGATCTTCGATTCCTGAAAAGTTAGAAATAACAGACAGTCCAAGATAATAAATAGTGTTTGTCAATCATCAAAACTTAAGTCATGAAAATAGATTTGCAACAACTTCTCCCTCACACTCAAGTTCACCTT
>NW_021550597.1:0-266 GCF_001605985.2 Dendrobium catenatum
AGATTGGTGTGATGTGATTGAAGATTGATGAAATATGTTTGTTTATATTATCTTTAAATGTGTGTTATTTTTGTTGTATGATTTACTGGTTATGTTGACACTAAATTGAGAATAGCTAAGCATTTGATATATTAGACATTATAGTAACATTATTTTGAACCTATTTTTGAGAATTTTTGTACGGATAGTATGTTTTAATTTTTATATGACGATATAATAATATATTTATTTATTATTTTATTTATTATTAAGAATTTGGGTAGGTT
>NW_021550598.1:0-250 GCF_001605985.2 Dendrobium catenatum
ACCTCCGTCGCCAGCCGACTATGGTCCTCCTGACTTATGTCGCCCACCGACGACTACAGTCTTTCCGACATCCGTCGCCCGTTGAATACGGTCCTCCTTACTTATGTCACCTGTCGACTACAATCTTTCCGACCTCGATCCGTCGCCCGCCGACTACGGTCCTCCTGACTTACGTCGCCCGCCGACTATAGTCCTCCGTCGCCAGCTGACTATGGTCCTCCTGACTTACGTCGCCCGCCGACTGCAGTCC
>NW_021550599.1:0-220 GCF_001605985.2 Dendrobium catenatum
TTAGTGACACCAAGTTATTTACAACAAAAAAGATATCTAAACAAAGTTATAAAAATTATACCTAACCTAGAAGCTAGCTGGGGCAAGTACGTATGCCTCAAATTGATGAAAGAGCCTCTCCTGAGGCCTAGATATAAACAACCTATCAATCTACACAAAAAATGATGACCCTCACAACTATCACAAAGACAATATACATATAAGTAAATAATGTGTATAT
>NW_021550600.1:0-337 GCF_001605985.2 Dendrobium catenatum
ATGGAGCTCGAAGGAGATGATCCGAGGCAAGATGATAAGGAGGAGGGTGATCCACTTGAAGATGAAGACTTGAAAACAAAATGCTTGTCTTTTAAGACTTGTTTCATTCAATAGGATTAGAATCTAGATTGTTATTGGTGGTGCTAGGCAACCATTACTTTTCTGCTTACCCTAGGTTATATTATATGGCACTTGCCATGGACTTTTTTTTTTTACTCTGGGTTTATTTATATTGATATGTTTATTATTAATTACATAGTATAAACTGCTTACTTTTCTTAGGTTTCTTTCTTGCATATGTATGGCATGATTTTACTATGCTCTCTAGGATAAAAAA
>NW_021550601.1:0-314 GCF_001605985.2 Dendrobium catenatum
TCACAAAGCCAACCAAAAAAGAGATCATAATGGGATCGCATTGCAGCCTGTTGATCGACGGAAGCAATTCCTCCCAGCGATCCACGCAGATCGACGGAAGCAATTCCTCCCAGCGATCCACGCACGAATCCCCTACCCGGGATAAAAAAAAGAGGCCATAAGTTCTTTCTTTTTAACATAAAATAGTGGAACAAAATCATTATAAAATGGTGTGTTCTCTACAATTTAGGATTCTCTATTTACATATAAAAATTGAAAAACAAAGAAAGTAAAACTTCGAACTTGTATTGGCTATTGCATTGTTCTCCACGGTA
>NW_021550602.1:0-827 GCF_001605985.2 Dendrobium catenatum
TTACGGGATTTCTTCTCCTCCCCCACGGCTCTCTGGCAGCTGAGGCTTCCGCTATTTGCGAGCAGGAAATATCCCCTGCTCGAATTAGCGCCCCTCCTTGCGCGCAGGAGTTACGGGATTTGAATGCCATTTGAGCGGAAGTTTACTGGCGATGGACGATCGAGTTGAAGCCCATTAGCTGTCAATGATCAAGTGTAGAGCCAAAGGAGAGAAGCCGATGACGAGTAGTAGTCTGCTGACGAGCAGAAGTCTGACGACAAGGAGAAGTACGACGTCAGGTAGAAGTGCGACCTTGGGCAGAAGACCGACGAAAGTTCGTCGACGGGCAGAAGTCCGACGACGAGTAGAAGTCCGCTGACGAGCAGAAGTCCGACGATGCGTAGGAGTCTTCTGACGAGCAGAAGTCCGAGGACAAGGATAAGTCCGATGTCAGGTAGAAGTGCGGTCTTGGTTAGAAGACCGACGAAAGTTCGTCGACGAGCAGAAGTCCGACGAGGAGTAGAAGTCCGCTGATGAGCAGAAATCCGACGATGCGTAGGAGTCTTCTGACGAGTAGAAGTCCGAGGACAAGGAGAAGTCCGATGTCAGGTAGAAGTGCGGCCTTGGGTAGAAGACCGACAAAAGTTCGTCGACGAGCAGAAGTCCGACGACGAGTAAAAGTCCGCTGACGAGCAGAAGTCTGACGATGCATAGGAGTCTTCTGACGAGCAGAAGTCTGAGGACAAGGAGAAGTCCGACGTCAGGTAGAAGTGCGGCCTTGGGTAGAAGACCGACGAAAGTTCGTTGACGAGCAGAAGTCCGACGACGAGTAGAAGTCCGCTGACGAG
>NW_021550603.1:0-340 GCF_001605985.2 Dendrobium catenatum
TATTTTTGACTCTCAATCTCTATTTCCTAAAAGAGGTCATTCTACTTTTGATTTAAAATCTTCTTCGTATTTTAAATTGGTTTTTGAAACTAAATTTTTTATCCCCTTACATTTTATTTATCGCACAGGAATCTTTTGTAAGTTGTTGAATCTAGCTCATAATTTTCTTAATCAAGAAATTTTCTTTGTCACTATGATGGGTTTACTTTTATTTTTTTAAGATTTAAGAAAGGTAGCATATTAAAAAAAAATTGGCCAATGATGCCAAAAATAAAAGATGCACAAAGACGCCAAATTGAAAAGTAATATACACAAAAGTGTATCAAAAATCAAAAGATGC
>NW_021550604.1:0-481 GCF_001605985.2 Dendrobium catenatum
GCACGGGGCAGTCAACAAGTGGAGAACATAGAGCATATCACGGTTCAGTGTAAGTACTTAAAGGAGATCTTACTGAAATTACAAAATTGGGGATTTATGATCCCAGTTTTCTGTTCTTTAGAAGAATGTCTGTTGGAGCTGAGAAGGCAGTCGACTACCTGCTTTAGTATTGTTAGTGTGTATTGTTCGGCGGTTGATGAATGTTGGAAGGAAAGGAACAGGAAAGCACATGGCAAGCAAATTCTTGGAAGCTCTATGATTGCAGCTAATGTTTTATCTATAGATATGATAAAAGCTAATCAAATGCTAGATAGCTGGTTTGCTAATCTCCCTAGGGAGTCTCAATTGCAGTGGCATCCTCCACCTCTAGATTGGATCAAGGTAAACATTGATACATCATTATTGAAGAATAATACTGCAGGAATTGGAGGAGTCTACCGAAACTTCAAGGGCAGGCTATTGCTTGTGTTCGGGGAGAGAA
>NW_021550605.1:0-647 GCF_001605985.2 Dendrobium catenatum
TATTGATTAAATTAGATACTCTTACGTCACAATTTAGCCTTTTTAATTTCTTCTATACAAAAAAGTCTAAAGTTATTAAAATATATGAGAAAGTTTTTAAAAATATTTAAAACTTATATATCTGTTTTTAAAAAAGTGGATCCACTACATTCCAAGAACAAATTAGAAGAGTAAAATATTGCAACTTCAAACAATTAATATCCACAGTTAAAATTATTATAATTAAGACTTAGTTTAGAAAATTTTTGTCTTTATTTTTTCATTGATTTTAAAAAATTTTGTACCAAAAAAATATTTTAAAAACCGTAAAAAAATTATCCCAAATAAAACATTTAATTATGTGATTGCACTTCTAAAATTCTGATAACCAAATAACCAGACGAGCAATTTTGCTCAAATTTTGTTTAATTGGATAAATTGTTGTTTTAACAATTACATTATCACAATTAATAACTCTGTAGTTTGGTCTTAAAATTTTTATAATTAGATTATCCAAATTAATAATCTTGGTCAAGTTATAAATAATCAAATAATCATTTTAGTAATTATATTCATAGTAATAATAATAAATTTCAACATGAAGGAAGGAGGTGAAGGCCAGAGGATGTAAATGAACTGAGTCGAGTCGAGAAGTTGATTGTTTATGT
>NW_021550606.1:0-223 GCF_001605985.2 Dendrobium catenatum
CATCTTAGTGACAAAGCGAATTTCTTGATTAAAAAAAATTTGAGTTAGAGTCAACGACTTGCAAAAGATTTTTATGCGATAAATAAAACGTAGGGAGATAAAAAAGAATTGTTTCAAAAACCAATTTAAAAGATGAAAGAGATTTTAAATGAAAAGTAGAATAACCTCTTTTAGGAAATTGAGATTACAACAACATCAAGCCTTTATCCCACTACGTGGGGTC
>NW_021550607.1:0-323 GCF_001605985.2 Dendrobium catenatum
TCTCAAAATTCTGATGTAATTTATAAATTCATGCCTTTTATATCTACATAGATCATGATTTGATATAAAATAAAATAAGCCTTCAAAAGTGGTCCTAAACTTGTAAAAATGATAAATGAACATTTCCAACCCTAATGACACAGCCTAAAAGAAAACAAGCAACAATAAAAGTAACAACGAACAGGAACAATTTTCAAACCACCCAATAAATTGGTATTTTTTCCTTCTTACTAGTCTTAAGTATGGTTTTTCTTATAAAGCCTCTAATAAACCTTATGTTACATCTACTATATCATTTATTTTGGACAACATAGAAGTGCAAA
>NW_021550608.1:0-225 GCF_001605985.2 Dendrobium catenatum
ACAATTTCCTTTGATTAATATTTTTTGTTGTTTTCTCACTATTTAAAAAAAAAAAATTGCGATGGAAAGCGGTTTTCTATAATCATACTAGTGAAGTTATTTTCTCTACAATAATTTCACAACAAATTTTTTAAAATACTACGATCATCCCAAACAGATCCTGTTTGAGATAGTTTTTTTACTATTTTATTTTTCAGACTGTAACTATAATTTCATTTGTCTATT
>NW_021550609.1:0-203 GCF_001605985.2 Dendrobium catenatum
CTGGCTTTCTGGATCCTCATTCTTCATTTGTTTTTCTATAGGGGTATTGCAAGAGGTATTAATCCTATTTCGAATCCCATAAGACCCTTGATCGTAATGATTTTGTTTTCCCACAAATAATGTTTAACAATTAAACCGTTACTTTTGAAAACAAATTTATCATCTAAAACAATCAGAATTTCTGTGTTCGTGAAGATGTTCCA
>NW_021550610.1:0-281 GCF_001605985.2 Dendrobium catenatum
AGTTCTGAACTTCTTTTTGAATTTTATGCAAACCTCTACATAAATTCTTCCTACACTGCCCTCACCTCTTATAGGAATCGACATCCTATCGAGATCACATATCAGAATTGTGCTGAACTATTGTAGCTGTCCACCAGTGGGGATAAGTTACATACCCTTATCTTTGATTCTGACTTCGACTGGTCCACTACAAATCACTTTCTTCGCCACACCAACGCACCCTTTCATATTGGAGAGACTAGCTCTTTACTTAAAGATGCTAGGACGATCTAGCACATCCT
>NW_021550611.1:0-325 GCF_001605985.2 Dendrobium catenatum
TTAAAAAAATTAGTTAAATATGTTCGCGAATAAGCTCGATAAGCACTAAACGAACGAACATGAACACTCATTAATTTAAATGAACCAAACATGAACACAAATAATAAAGTTCGAACAAACATGAACCAAACTTGAACAAGCTGATATTAAATGAACATAAACATGAACACTCACATACTCGACTCAGCTCGGTTTGTTTGCAGGCCTAATTTCTCCTAAGAATGCCTGATGAAGTTTTTTTTTTTTTTACTTTTTTTAAGGAAAGCCAATTTATAGACATTGATTTTATATCAATCAAAAGAAAATGTCAAGGGCCCTTAAAAGA
>NW_021550612.1:0-297 GCF_001605985.2 Dendrobium catenatum
TTAAAATCATGATTGATTGGATGAAATAAATGATAAAGTTAGTGATTAGTAGTTGTTTGAGTTTTATCAATTATAGAATTAATGTCTTATCAAATTTTTTTTGAAATCATATTAATTTATTTAATAAATTGAATTTACTTAGAATTTGTTTGGTTTAATTTATATTTTCTATACTTTAGTTTATTTTGTATTTATATCGATAGTAGAAATGTTGAAGGTGATATTTTTCCAAGGTGGATAGATTGTAATAACTTAAAATTAAAAAAAAATTAAAAAAAATTTTTTGAAAATCTTGGT
>NW_021550613.1:0-325 GCF_001605985.2 Dendrobium catenatum
CCTTTTTAAATCAAACAAAATACATAAATGACATTTTAAAGAAATATGAGATGAACAAAGCCAAACCAATTAACACTCCCATGACTTCTAGTGCTCCATTGGATAAGGACCCAAGTGGTAAGTATGTTGATCAGAAGAAGTAGAGAGGCATGATTGGATCTTTACTTTACTTGACTGCGAGCCGAACTGATATCATGTTTAGTCTTTTGCCTTTGTGCTAGATTTCAAGCTGACCCTAAGGAGTCTCACCTGACTGCTATTAAGAGGATTTTTAGATACCTTTTGGGCACACAAGGCTTAGGGATTTGGTACCCTAGACATAGCA
>NW_021550614.1:0-306 GCF_001605985.2 Dendrobium catenatum
CTGCCGACCGTCCGATCCCGCGCATACCGAACGTACGGCTCAGATCGAGCCGGATGGCCCGATCCAGCCATCCCGTGCACAGCGGGTAGAACCACGCGTCCGTGCGGCCAGATCCAGGCCGTGGGATTGAGATCCAACGGAGCCTGTACCGCCGCCTGCATGCAGTGGACGTCCGAAGCCTTAGGGGTGTTTTTGGCCTCGTTCTCTCGATCGGATGGACGAAATCAAATGAAATTTTAACTGTAGACTATAGATATGAAGAGCATTCATGGGGTATTATTATCTCGGTCTGAAAAGCACTTTACA
>NW_021550615.1:0-526 GCF_001605985.2 Dendrobium catenatum
AAAGAGTTTGTCAACCCTTAATATGCTTGACTTGGCCACAACAAACTCTAGATGATTAGACTTCTCAAAGACTAACCAAGTTCTTGAGTAGTCTTGTCGAGGGCTAGCCTTTACCAACTAATTAACCAACATTAATAAATTATGTTTGTATGGCTTAATATAAAGCTTATCTCAATTCTCATACAATATTTTTATATTATGTTATATGATTTATTACATTATTTTATTTTTTTATATTTTTTTATGTCAAAAGTGATATAAGTTTATATTAATGGATTTTATGAATGGTTCTTTGACATATAAATAACTAGAATTCACTCTCTAGAAATGGGCAAATTATTAGGTCTGGACATCCAATTAAAACTTGCCACGTGTATTACGCTTTGACTGCACTTTACCTGCACTTTACATGCTCTTTGACTGCGCTTTTGACGCATTTGACTTAAAATTCTGCGGACACGTGTACATTACACATGTCAATATTTTATTATTGTCCGGACCTATCTCTACGTCCGGTGACCGGACC
>NW_021550616.1:0-510 GCF_001605985.2 Dendrobium catenatum
CCGAACAGTTACTTAACTTTCTTTTAAACAGAAAAGCATTAGAGGGAATAGCATCATAACAAAGTCTCCACCAAAAAAATTCTATTTTCGGTTTTAACTTTAATTTTTTAAACCACTTCCAATGAACCACCTCTTCCTTATGATTCAAACTAGCTTCATATGCCAAAGCAGCAATAGACTTCCCAGAGAATTTAGTCTTTAATACCACCGAATCAGCTTCTCTATTGTTCCAGATCGGGATTTTAAGAATCCGTTTTACAAGATGTTTGCTGAAAACAATCTTCAGTTTCTCTATATCCCAACATCCATTGGAGATAAAAGAATTAAGAAGTAAATCCTAATTGTTTTGAATATTGATAAAAGTCGGCCAATGAGCAAGATTTCTGTCCAAAATCCAAGAGTCATGCATCCAATTGATTGAGTAACCGTTGGATACCTCCCATCTAATAATTCTTTTAAGGAAATGAGCTCCTATCTTTATAATTTTCCATGTTGGAGAACAACACTGCT
>NW_021550617.1:0-216 GCF_001605985.2 Dendrobium catenatum
CTTAGAAGTTGCCTAATAATAGATCTTACGACCTAGTACTTTAAGCTAAGTGGCCCGAGTTGTGGGTCTTACAACCTAGCCCTTTTAGACTAGGATGCCCTGGTGAGGGGTTTAGATTTGTGTCATCACCTAAACATTTCCCTCAAATGTCGGACTTACAGCTTCTATTAGAAGTGGCTGGGTAGTTTTAATTAGAGGTTAGGAATTAGATCAATT
>NW_021550618.1:0-241 GCF_001605985.2 Dendrobium catenatum
TGAATTATTTAACTATCAATGATATGAATAACACAATATCAGGATGAGTTTGTAGCGATGTTTGGTATGTTAAGAGTAGGCCATTACTTAAGATTATATACTATAAAAAAATTAAAAAAATATATACTATAAATAGAAGAACGAAGATCTGAGATAGGCGAAATTTTGATAAGGATCATGCTTTAAAAATCATTTAAGAGAAGGAGCATAACAGTAAATAAATTTAAAAAAGAGCATATTC
>NW_021550619.1:0-201 GCF_001605985.2 Dendrobium catenatum
AAATTTTGGTGTCTCTTATGAATGCTACACCCATCTCTTTTGTCTAATTGTGTGTTGAATATTTGTGCAAAATTAGGACGCAAAACTTTATATTTCTCTACTGCCATGAGTATTCCAGGATGCAACAAAAATATTAAAAATTAAATATTATAGATTAAATTATTGCGTCTTTTTTATTTGGTGGGATAGGTATTAATTGCA
>NW_021550620.1:0-306 GCF_001605985.2 Dendrobium catenatum
AAATGCCCGTATCATCCAGCATATCCTTAGATCTTTCAATCATTCCTAAAGCTGGTGATATGATCAATATTACCCCTCTCCTTTCTGTTCTAACATTTTTTATTCTAGATTGTCACCCTATCGACAAAGCCCAACTTATCATAGATCATATCAATGGGCTTTCAGAAATAGGACATGCATATCAGAAAAGAAAAAGGAACATCTCTTTAGGACACTTAGTTACCTATATCTTGGAAAAGAAATACAACTTAGTGCATCCTGATGATGAGTATGAAGAGCCAGTTTACTATAATGATGCTTCCTTCA
>NW_021550621.1:0-373 GCF_001605985.2 Dendrobium catenatum
CTCCCACTATTTTCCTGCTCCAAACATTCTTTACCACAACAAAAGATGATGGATTAGAGATCTAAACATCTTCATATTTAATAGTTTTTTTAAGAACAACATTGCAGTTCAACATATTTATAAATAATGGACAATGGTCCGATGAAATTCTAGCAAGGTGCCATACCACTAGCCGATGAGGAGGGCTTGTGGAAATTGAATTAAAATAGCACCTATCCAATCTTTTGAGGATTCTATCAGCTCTAGTTTTATTATTGCACCATGTTTATTTGGGTCCAATACACCTCACCTCATGAAGGTCATTGGATACAAGGAACAACTCCATTTCTTTGGCACCCAATTAATAAACGAATCTCTTCCCACCTCTTTTTTC
>NW_021550622.1:0-238 GCF_001605985.2 Dendrobium catenatum
ATCATCACCCCATAACAGCCAGTGTCCACCAATCTCACTCCCAGTTGATCAACGATCTATGTGGAAATGAAGTTGTGAGTCGCCCCACTATCAATCAACACCACCACCTCCTTGTCCTCTATCTCTCCTCTCACTTTCATGGTGTGATTTGTAGTGAATCCCACCACTGAGTTTAGGGAAACCTCTGCCAGATCCAAGTGTAGCTTCTCCTCCTCTGTCTCTAGCTCACCTCCCTCAG
>NW_021550623.1:0-943 GCF_001605985.2 Dendrobium catenatum
CTGAGAAAGTGATCCCCTAGGGTTTGGAGAAGATTTGGGATTTTTATTAATTTTTAATGATTTATTAGTGGCAAAAAGGTAATTTTCACCTAAGGTCAAATTATGGGTCAGCCTAGAAGGAGTCATATTTATCCAAGGTCAAGGGTCAGATTTCTAAACAAATCAAGGTGTTACGGGTAATTTTCTAACCTAAAGTGTATTTATTGTATTTTCCGGAAGGTCTCGGGGCCTTAATTAGCAGGTTAATTATTGTTGGTTAATTAAGGGCTCTAAAAGCTCCTAAAAATTTCCATAAAATTATGAAAGGCTTATGATGTCACTACGTTTAAGTGTTAAAGTTTTCATGTCAATTCGGGATCTATCCTAGCTCCTAGAAAACTTCTAAGTTCGCTAGACGGGTCCTTAATTTTTGTCCTTAGGGTGTCGCTACGTTGTAGGAATTTAAAGTGATGTTTACACTAACCCTCAGGATAATAAATGCGTGGAAGTACAAAAATGAAATAAACACACCATGTCCTTAAATCTAGGAGAACCTAGGCTAAGTGCTCGTGGTGCAATCATATGCATGCATTCTACGAACAATAAGAAATAAAAGACACCTAATGCAGTGATTAGTGAATGAATTGGATCCAATCACCCAATAATCCACTCCCCCATGATTCCTCTTCACACATAAGATCCATGTCTAAAATTTCATGAAATAGCGGGTCTCCCAAAGTTAAGAGATTTAATATATAAATAGTTTAAAAATAGTTTTAAAGTACTTGAATATATATATATGAATTTTTGGAAATTAGGATAATTAAAAATAAGACAAATTATATTAAATAGGTATATGGGAGACCCACTAACCACCCAAACGAGACCTCAAAGCGATTTGAAAATAGTTTGTATCCTGAAAATACTGTTATAATCAATATTTAATATCAAAAATACTCGAATA
>NW_021550624.1:0-517 GCF_001605985.2 Dendrobium catenatum
TACTGAGAAAATGGAACAACTAGAGGTATGCCCTTCATATGCATAGACTTAGGGGGTCTAATCCAAAAACCCATCCTTTCCGCATTCCACCTACCATTTGAGACCAAGTGGGGTAGTCATAATAATTTGCAAATCCCCAAAAGAACCCTCACTTGCTCCAATATGGCTCTCTCGAAGTCGTGTACTCTGCCTATAAAAGTTAATATAAAATTAATTGATTTACACATGACACTTAAAATATTAAACTTATATACTCATGTAGGCTCTGCTTTCTCACTCAACAATCCATTATTGTTTCTCTTACCGCTTGTAGGTATGATTATGCAACTCAATAGTAAACGATTCTCTACCCAGTAACTCTTTCTACAATATGCTTATATTAGCATTCATAACTAAATAAATTATTAAAATTTGTTAAAATTCTTAGCAAACGTTGGATCTGCTCAGTGTGTAGAACTGAGCCCTCAGTATGGAGTGAAGTATTAGAGGAAACGAGACTCACGGCAACAGGAAACAA
>NW_021550625.1:0-319 GCF_001605985.2 Dendrobium catenatum
TGAGGGAGGAAAAGCTTTCAATGTTTAGAAAAAATAAATCATAGAATTCTAGTTGAATAAAAAAAATTTCAATGTTTTGTCATGAATATATTTGTGAGGGAGGAAAAGCTTTGGAGATTTAATCTCAATATTGGGATTTATTGTTTAATCAAATTAATAGAACCTTGAACTTTGGCATTATTTTTTATTATATCTAGAATCCATCAACCATGTTGCTTTGACATATTATTTTTTTTTTAGCATTTTGATGACCAGCCATATGAATATTTAATTATAAAATTAATAAATATATATAATATAAATATTTTTATTTATTATA
>NW_021550626.1:0-392 GCF_001605985.2 Dendrobium catenatum
CTCAATTTGGTTGTACCCCTTAGCTACTAGTCTTGCTTTATTCCTTATTATTGTTCCTGAATCATTCACCTTATTCTTGAAGACCCATTTTGTTCCAACAACACTGTGTTCTTTAGGTCTCTTGACTAACTCCCAAACATCATTTCTGTTGAATTGGTTCAGCTCTTCTTGTATTGCTAGAATCCAAAATTCATCTCCTAAGGCTTGATCTATACTTGTGGGTTTTATCATAGAGATGAATGCTGAGTGACTAACCTCCTTCCGAAGTCCATGCCTAGTTCTTACACCTTCTGAAGGGTCTCCTAAAATTAACTCTTTAGGATGACTAGAAGAATATCTCCATTCTCTAGGCACAACTTCCTGAGGTTCGACCCTTTCTCCTAAGGTCATAG
>NW_021550627.1:0-251 GCF_001605985.2 Dendrobium catenatum
AATCATTCACTTTAAAGTATGGTAGGAAGAACACTTGGTTCAGCTGCAAGCACAGGTTCAAATAAGTATTCAGCAACACAATCAGTTATTGGATAAAATGCGCAAGATGAGGGAGCAGCTAAGTGGAAAAGACGTAGCTCCACCTGAGGAGGAGTTCACGGAGTCAGAGTAGTTTAATTTAGTTTATATGAACTTGTTTATTTCTGTGAACATGCTTTATTGAACAGTTTCTTTTAATGTGATGTTTTTAG
>NW_021550628.1:0-313 GCF_001605985.2 Dendrobium catenatum
AGTATGCTGATTGGATTGCAAATATCATCCCAATGAAGAATAAGAATAGACATATTCGTATCTGCATTGACTTCAAGGACCTTAATAAGGCGTGTCCAAAAGATGACTTTCCCCTCCCTGTATCAGAACATCTAGTTCAGAAGATTTTCGCAGTTCAGAAGATCCGCTATTATATGCTATCTCACAAAATCACATTGATATCAAAGATCGATCCGCTGAAGTTTTTTATTAGAAGACTAGCGTTGACAATTTGTTTGGCAAGGTGGGAAGTGATATTCTTACAATTTGATATCACATACGTCCCACAAAAGGT
>NW_021550629.1:0-229 GCF_001605985.2 Dendrobium catenatum
GGTTAGTTGTGTGAGGCATCATATTAGGTGGTTGAAAACTGTGCTATAAGTTTGCATGGGACTAACACGCCCACCACTTGAACGCACATATGGATTACAACATTGGATAATAGTTCCAACATATGCTTTTATTTTTTGGATTTTGAGTTTATTTGATCACAAACTCACGCACAAAATCAAACATGCAAGGCGTCAAACTCATGACCACATAATAGGAGCACAAGCTCCC
>NW_021550630.1:0-369 GCF_001605985.2 Dendrobium catenatum
GCACCTAAACAGATTTCCTCGGATCCAGAACAGAACATATTTCAGATTGAGCTCATTTCATATTTCCTAGACACTAACTGAATCTCATAGGATCCAGGCCCCTTATAGCTCCCTCTTTATAGCATATACATATAGCATATCAATTCAGAGAAATCCAGACAAAATCAGAAATCAGATAAAAATCGGGCAGCACAACGGCAGTATACGGAATTTACACAATTTTTCCCGAAAATCACAATTCACCAAATTTGCACAGAATATAGAGAATAACATTTCAGAACATTTATTCTACTGCACAGAAAATTTTCAATTACACAGAAAAATCCAGTCGAATAAAAACTCCGTCGAATCAAAAATACCCGGACAAAA
>NW_021550631.1:0-488 GCF_001605985.2 Dendrobium catenatum
CGAGGTGCGGAATTTGAAGGTAGGAGAGGGGAATACTACGAAAGTGCAGATTTTGGCGGAAGAAGAGAAGAATTCCCGCGTCGAGGTGCTGAATTTCAGCATCAAGGTGCTGATTTTGAAAGGGGAAGAAGGGAATATGAGAAAGGGTTTGGGTATAATCGTCGTAGGGACGATCGGGACACTTGGGGAGCACCTCCCCCTCGAGGAATGGGAGGATTTGGAGGATACCGAGGGTACGGAGGAGATCCCAAGGTGAGGAAGCTGAAGATACCCATCTTTGAGGGCGAGGATGGCCATGGCTGGATCTACAAGGTTGAACGGTATTTTGCAGACAACAGGTTGACGGAGGAGGAGAAACTGACAGCGGTAGGACTATGTTTGGAAGGGAAGGCATTGGCATAGTACCAGTGGCGGGACATGACCCATTCGAAGCTGGAGGGAGTTCATGTAAAGGGACGATAATTAAATTCGTCTGGACGAAATTCGTC
>NW_021550632.1:0-239 GCF_001605985.2 Dendrobium catenatum
TTGATTACTTGAAGAAGTATGCCACCACGAAGGAGGTTACAAAAAGAAATATGGAAGAGATGATAGGAAACTCTTCTTACTATGGATCACAGCATGAAGGTTCCAGTACTGGAAGCCATCTAGTTTCTTCAGACCGAGGCAGTCGGAGGCCCATGGATAGATTCATGCTAAATATTGATAATGAGGAAAACATAAATACTCAGGATATTCAGCCTCCTACAGCTACAAAAGAACTCAGG
>NW_021550633.1:0-277 GCF_001605985.2 Dendrobium catenatum
AAAAATATATAAAATGTATCAAAAATTAAAAGATGCGTAATGATGTCAAATATGGAAAGATATACAAAGTGTATCAAAAATCAAAAGATATGTAAAGTGCGCCAAAAATTAATAAAGAAGAATCCACAATAAGTTATCTTACCTTTCTTTATATTTCTTAAATCTTAAGAAAACCCTTTTATCTATTTATATTTTTAATACTTGAGTTTGAAATCATTATTCTTTATTCACCAATTTTTGTATTAATCTTCTATTATATATATTTCATGAAAAGAGA
>NW_021550634.1:0-238 GCF_001605985.2 Dendrobium catenatum
ATCATAGATCATATCTATGGGCTTTCAGAAATAGGACTTGCTAATCAGAAGAGGAAGAAGAACATTTCATTAGGGCACTTAATTACTTATATTTTGGAGAAGAAGTACTATATAGTGCATCCTGATGAGGAATATGAAGAGCCAGTTTACTATAACAACACATCATTCAGACTGCTCTTCAAGGAGGAAAAAGAAAATGAGAAAGCACATGACAGTGCTTCAGAAGAAGAAGAAGAAG
>NW_021550635.1:0-487 GCF_001605985.2 Dendrobium catenatum
CCTAAGATTCTCATTGTTGCCACATATCATAAATGGGTGCAGTTTGAGCTATCAAATATACTTGATCCAAAAATTGTATCACTTATGAAGTTACATCGAAGGGTAGATTTGATATTTGGTTTTGCATTAGCTTAGTTATATCTACAAATAACCTTATTGTTGTATTTCCACTATCATTTGTATTGTTAGTATAATAGACAGCTCCAAACATGAGTTGAAGGGATGCATAGAGTTGGCAATTTTTTACTTATTATTTTGTTAGTAATTTTCATTTATTATCTCTGTGTGGTGGCTTGCTTGATATATTTTCTCTCATTTTAATTTTATATGAAGATCTTCTTTGAAGGAAATGAAACAAAGAGTGGGAATTGAACATTTTTCCTTTTTTTTTAATTCTTTTTTTTTGTGACTTTGCGTGGTAGGGGAACAATATGATATTTTTTAGCATTGCAGGAAAGTTTGAGTAGATGGAATGTGATTTTTGAGG
>NW_021550636.1:0-626 GCF_001605985.2 Dendrobium catenatum
TTTTGGTATCCCCTGCATCTCAACAGTTTCATAATAGAAGATAGTGGATTTTATTTCAATTATAATAAGTTTAAAATAATAAATTTATCTTTTAATAAGATACTTTTTCATGTTGAAAAAGGTGTCATTAGCCTCTTTTGCCTAGTTTGTATTAGGTTAACTTGTTTTTCTTCTTAAATGCAATTTATGCATCTTATCAAAAAAAATAAAAAAAATCAGAGTCAGAAGAACCAATAATCTCAAAAGAAGTGTTGTGTCTAGGATACCAAATCCCTAAGCATTGGGTCCCCAAAAGGTATCTAAAAATTCTATTAAATGCAGTCAGGTGCGATTCCTTAGGGTCAGCTTGAAATATAGCACAAAGGAAAATACTAAACATTATATCAGGTTGGCTCCCAGTTAGGTAAAGTAAAGATCCAATCATGACTCTGTACTTCTTTTGATCAACAGACTTACCACTTGGGTCCTTATCCAATGGAACACTAGAAGTCATGGGAGTATTAATTGACTTAGATTTATTCATCTCATACTTCTTCAAAATGTTTTGGTGACCTACTCCCTTCTCCAAATTTTCTACTTAAGTGGTAACCTCTCCAACATCATCATCATCCTCAACTCCAAGCTTT
>NW_021550637.1:0-246 GCF_001605985.2 Dendrobium catenatum
ATTCATTACTCTACTTATATGATAATTTTATGGATCATGCATCAACAATGGAACTTATTCAATCATGGAATACACAACCTACAGGAATATTTACTGTGGCCAAATTTAAAGAGCTTTCCATGTAAAATGGAGCAATAAAAGACTGCTACACTGAGCTTGGAGACCTTGAGAAAGCCGGGAAGTCCTATGACAAGTACATAGCGAGGCTTGAGAAAGAATGAGAAGACTAAAGCGTTAACTAGCTAA
>NW_021550638.1:0-230 GCF_001605985.2 Dendrobium catenatum
ATGTTCAAAACAAATTACTAATAAGTGTTAGCGCCCAGCTACATGCATATCTATCCAAAAGATCTCAATCTTCTTGGGTTATGGTTATCGACTTCATCTTGAAACAAATATTCATCAATCTACAAAAAAAAAATCATCAATCTACATTTTTCACTATCTAAAATATTTCCCATTGAACTTATTGATATTTAGTTATTTACCTTTCCATCATCATACAAGCTATTTGAAAA
>NW_021550639.1:0-607 GCF_001605985.2 Dendrobium catenatum
CACAGAACCCGATCCTTCTATACAGATCAATAGGAGTTGACAGGGTTCGAACTATCAAATAGATACACGGTTGTGGGGATCGATGTATTTGTTTCAATACACTCATATTAGGCTTTCAAGGCCTACAATCAAAAGAATTCACTAAATAAAAAGCACGAAGCCTATAAAACCCGATCCTCGGTCAAAATCTTGGTCGAGTCAACAAGGTTCCGTCGAATGGAAATGATGGCCGTGTTGAATGAAGATCTCAACCGGAGGGGTCAATTTCAGGCTTTTTTTTAAATGCCTCCCAAAAATTCAAAAACTATTCCAAATTCCATCCTAAATATCCAGATATTTAAATCTGAAATAAATCCATCAATCACTCAAAGCAAAATCCATCCACCCTCCGCAACTGTTTGCCGGGGTGGATAAATTAAAGTTTACTTCAGCTCACAAAGAGCTAAATGCCTAGTCGAAAATATCACTAGGATCCATTCTCAAATCAATCTCCTGCCAATAAGGACGTGGTACGTGTCCTCTAACCAGCGATTTGTCGCCAAATGGCACCGCAAGATAAACGGTTACGACGACCCGGGGCCCTCTAAACCGAGTGGTTTCGCCGCCA
>NW_021550640.1:0-321 GCF_001605985.2 Dendrobium catenatum
AAACCCTAATGGCCCCCTTCATACAATCCAAAAGTCCATCACATCCCCAAATTACCCCCACTTAAGTGGGTGGGCCCCTTTTTGTCCAGCCGGTCCGCCCGCCTCCCATAGACCCGCACGGGTCTAGGATGGACCGGGTGAACCGGTCCATCAGAATCATTTGTTTACTTTTGATTCCAATGTCTAAATAAATTGTAGATATTCTCACAAAAAGGATTGCTCAAACCTAGTTTTGAAACCCTCACTAGCAAGTTGAGGTTGAGTGATATCTACTCTCCAAATTGAAAGGGTGTGTAGAAATTGTAGGAACTCCAAATGGGA
>NW_021550641.1:0-377 GCF_001605985.2 Dendrobium catenatum
AAAGGATTTAAGCTTTTTCAAATGGATGTCAAGAATACCTTTTTGAATGGGGAAATAAAAAGAAGATGTCTTTGTAGAACAACCTCCAGGTTTTGAGAGCTCTCAATTTCCAAATCATGTGTTTAAATTGAAAAAGACATTGTATGGTTTAAAGCAGGCACCAAGAGCTAGGTATGAGAGGCTTAGCACATTCTTACTAGAAATAGAGTTTGTCAAGGGAAGCGTAGACACCACCCTTTTTCTTAGGAGAGTTGGAGATGATTTACTCATTGTTCAGGTTTATGTGGATGATATACTTTTTGGATCTTCTAATAAAAATTTGTGTGATGATTTTTCTAAACCAATGAGTAGAGAGTTTGAGATGAGTTTGATGGGAG
>NW_021550642.1:0-983 GCF_001605985.2 Dendrobium catenatum
AGATAATTTTGAACTAGATGATGATGATGACATATCACTGATGGAAAGGCAATTTAAAAGCTTCCTAAAGAAAAAAAAAAGCATCATCAACAATGGAAAAAGGTAAAGATAATAAAAAAATTTAGGTTTCTTTTGATGTCATATATTTCGAATACAAGAAGCCTGGGCACTTGAGAATTGATTTCCTAAATCGTAAAGCTCACCTAATAAAAAAGAAGTGTGAAGAAAAAGCTAAATTCAAAAAGTGCAAGCAATATAATCGGTTGCCTTTGTGAGTTGACTCCACTTAAGACTCGTCTGAGATACAAAGCAAAAGAGGTAACCAACTTGTGTTTAATGGAAGATAACCATCTTGATCATTCTAATCAAGAGGTTGTATGTGAGCATTCTTATAATGAGTTGTTTAAAGTTTCTAAAAAAAATCATAACACATATAGAAAGCTAAGGAAAATATGTATTAGCTATAATTTTGTTCTTTTATATTCATAAAAAGGGCATGAACGCTTTAGGAAAGATCACTGTACTTTAGATAACCAGCATCTTGATTTAACTGTTGAACATGAGTCCTTGAAAGCATCTCATTCTGAATTAGATGATTCATTTAAATATTTAAAGGCTTGTTTAGATGAAGCTAATGATAGCTAGCTTGCATTAAAAATTGAAAATTCAATTCTTGAAAGTGCAAAAAAATTTTTTAAAGTAAAATTTATTCATTTTAAAGAAAATAAAACATCACATCATCTACACTTATAAAATTTTGAAGCCCATCACCATAATATGCATCATTTAAATATATAAAGAGACACTATAATCAAAATAGACTAGTGAATCCTATTCCAGAAGTTAGGCATTTTCTTGTGGCATGTTAGGACATATATCCTTCACTTGTACTATTTACCATATAACACAGTTAGTGTAGAGGCCAAAACTGCATAAATCATAGCATAACATGAAAGCATTTCATCAATCAATCCATAAGGTGG
>NW_021550643.1:0-1431 GCF_001605985.2 Dendrobium catenatum
ACATAAGACTTCATTTCATAAGGGATCATGTATCCAAAGAAGAAGTTGAACTCAATCATGTTTATACTGAAAATCAACTTATAGACATTTTTATAAAACATTTAGCCTTTGATACTTTCAGTGCATTAAGAAAAAGGCTTGGTATGATTGATTTGAATACTTAAATAAAAATGTTTTTGCAACATTGATATTTATTTGTAATTAAATATTTTTGTGTTCTTTATGAGTTTTTGATTTTGTATGTGTTATTTTTCTTTTATAGTTTGTGTTTCTTTGTTGTTTTGTGTTTTTACTGTGTTTTGTGCCTTTGTTTTGAATTTTTTTGGTGACAATCGTCTAGGACGAAAGTTTTTCGTACGGGATGATGTGTGTATTGTGTCAAACTGTTAGATTTTAAACTGTTTTGCATGTTGTATTCAGTGTTTATTGGTCACTTCGTCTGTACGATTGTCCGGGATGAAATGTTTTTCAAACAACGGGACGAATGACTAAAGCGGTTGAATGGATAAGTTAGTTTTTAATACGAACTTCATACGTGCGAACATTTGGTTCATCTGAATGAACACATGTTGGTTTGATGTAGGGGACGATTTCAACTGCCATTAAAATGATATAAGTTCTGATCATCCCGGGATGAACATATTTTTGTCTGTACGATCAGACTGGTCAAAAGTCTGTATGAAAGGATGCATTGTAAATTGTGTTGATTACGAAAAGCCATTTCATTTTGATGCTTTCGATCGTCCAAACGAAAATTTTTCGTACATGACAAATTGAAAATTTCATACGGTACGAAATTATTTCTTCTGGTACAAACGTATCATTTTTCAATAAATAGGTAGTCTTTTTAACTCAATAGTCACACTCTAAACATCGCCTTCAATCCCTTTCGTTCTCTTGATCTTTATCAAATGGCAAGTTCAAGCAAGCGCCAAAAGGTTCTGGCCAAGAAACCTCATAGGAATTCATCCAAGAACTTTCTTTCCAAAGCAAATGAGGATTCTTTTCCTAGGTTTGCTTCAGCCAAAATCACTCCCTCAAGAATCCTTATCCAAGAACAAATTACCTTTCAGGTAATGAACTTATTTGATTCAACTCAATTTGGTTCTATCCTTACCCTCGTCCATCTCTACAATAAGGAAACCTTCCATTTCTTCCTCGCCAACATGTCTTTTAATTATGACCACTCTATAATCTGTTCTTATGTCTTCAAACAAAAAGTTGAAATCACTAAGCATGGCATAGGAGCCTTTTTGAACTTAAGGACAGAGGGAGCCAGAGACCATCATTTGATTAATACTCATGATTATTCATGGTCTGAAATTAATAATTTGATGAGAGGGAACAATGTGAACGAACATGTGGCTAGTATCTGGTCTAGTTCGTAATGAACAAATCATCCAGCATGTCCTTAGAACTTCTATAATTCCT
>NW_021550644.1:0-214 GCF_001605985.2 Dendrobium catenatum
TAAAACACTTTATAATGCATTTATTTTACTTTACTTTACATTTCTTGTTCATCCAATAAAACACCAATATTTTCAAAACACATGTAAAAAAAAAAATGTAAAAAAGTTACTTTACACTCACTTTACTTCAAAATAAATAACCCCTAAGTGAAATTGTTTTTCTTGTTATTCTTGAGTAAATAAGTTTAGAAATTATTATCATTTAAGGAGTTTT
>NW_021550645.1:0-297 GCF_001605985.2 Dendrobium catenatum
TCAGCTTGCAGTATATTTGGAATTCGATCAAAAACATGAGACTTTTGACAATATATTTAAATTTTCATTATATAAATATAAAAAAAATAATATATTAACCTAACTATTGATGGCTTGCACTTAGAAAACATTCATTATTCTATCCCTAAAGAAAACTATTTAAAACCCCCAACCATAAATTCTCTTAACTACACCAACAATCACTTCATCACCTCATAAATATCTTCTTCCTACCCTTCCATGGTAGGACCCTAAGCTATTTGACAGGAAATGACTTAGAAGGAAACATTAAAAATG
>NW_021550646.1:0-360 GCF_001605985.2 Dendrobium catenatum
CGCTGCCGGCGTCGGTCAACCACCGCTATCGCCCACCACCTGCCGTCGCCCACTGTCGGTCACACTGCCTCCTCCGCCGGTTGCTAGTCGCCCCCACTGCTAGGCTGCCAGCCACCGGCCGGCGACCACTCTATGCACAACCTTTTTACCCTTTACAATGCATTCACTTTACTTCAAAAAAGAAGAAGAAGTAAAGTTATGTATTCCTTTTGCACTCATCCAAACAACTCCAAAGTATTCCCTTTAGGCTGCATTCTTTTTCCACTGCTTTCCTTTTTCAGGTAACCAAACAACCCCTAAGTAAAATATCATTTCCTAGGATCATGCTTTTTGAAGTTGTGTAGAAGTTAGTATCACACT
>NW_021550647.1:0-265 GCF_001605985.2 Dendrobium catenatum
CTGTGCTGTTTTTCCCGATGCTTTGCTGCTTTGGATTCTGACGGGCTGTTTGCTTTATGGCTCCTTGGTGCCGTGAGTTACCAATGTCTATTCCTTCAGAATTAATAAAGGACTGTTTTTCGAAATGGGATGTTACTGTGCTGCTTTGAAAGTTCCGCCTGATTGCTGGTGCTTTGGTTCTGTGAGCTGCTGGGTTGATTTTCCGAAAAGAGCCAGGAAATCCTTTGGAACTAATGCTTGGAATGATGTGGCTTTTGGCATTCCT
>NW_021550648.1:0-1225 GCF_001605985.2 Dendrobium catenatum
CACCTCCATCTGATGATCAGGGTCCCTCATTCTTCTAATCTGTGTTTTCTATTTTTTGTTTTCTATTCTTTAATTTAGTTTCTGTTGTGTTGTTTACTTTTTCTTTTGTGTCTAGGACCATATTTTTGTGATGACAAAAGGAGGAGTAGGATGTGGTCGGAAAAGTTGATGTGCTTGTAGCTTTGAAATTTTAATGAATTGCTATTTTTATTGAGTTTTTCCTACTTGTGTTTGCCATCATTAAAAAGGGATGGATTGTTACAAATCTATTTTCATGACTTATGTTTTGATGATCGAAAAACACTATTGATTCTCTTGGATTGCCTGTTACTTCTAACTTTTCAGGAATCGAAGATCGGATGAACAAACGAAGCCAGATCAAGATTGCGTAAGTCTAGGGATGAGTCATTCTGTACGTTGTTTTTCTCTTATTGAGTCTATTTGTAATGTTCAAGAGACTGATGCTAAGTAACCCTACACACACACACTTGAGAGACTTAGAATTTCTGTTTTTACTCATATCGGCCAGGACGATATTTACATCGTCTTGGACGATCAGGCTTAAAACATAAAGTCTAAATAAAGATTCTTAATTAAGGCAGCCGTCATTAACAGATCGTCCCATACACTTGAGAGACTTAGAATTTCTATTTTTACTCATATCGGCCAAGACGATATTTACATCGTCCAGGACGATCAGGCTTAAAACATAAAGTCTAAATAAGGATTCTTAATTAAGGCAGCCATCATTAACAGATCGTCCTGGACGATACGTGTATCGTCCAGGACGATAAGCTCAAAACAGAAAGAAGTTGCCGCCATAGACAATTAAGTTATACTATATTTTTTAATAATCGGCCTGGACGATATTCACAAATTATACCTTAATTGATCAGGAAATCAAGGGAGTAATTAAGGATGATTGATATGATCATATCGTCCTAGACGATCTCAGTACCGGCCAGGACGATCTATTCAAAAACCTTAGTAGCTTCAGGATGATAAATATCGGCCAGCTCGAATTTAGGGCGATGCTCTGGAGGATTTTCCTCTGATTTGAACAGATCGGCCAGGACGATCGTGAGATCGGCCTGGACGATCAAGCCAATTTTAAATCGTCTAGTTTGCATTCAGGGCGATGCACTGGCCGATCTTCTTAGATTTTTACTGATGGGCCACATCGGCCTAGACGATATAATCGGCAACTTGCAATTAATGAGCTCCT
>NW_021550649.1:0-374 GCF_001605985.2 Dendrobium catenatum
AAAACTAAAATTTAGGTTTTGTTTGGGATATATTCTTTACTGCTTTGCTTTTTAAATTACAACACAATTTTAATTTTATTACTACTTTTTCATTGATTTCAAGAGATTTTTGTACTAGTAAATTACATTCTACAACAACTTCAACTTTAAAAAAAAGTTAATTTCTTTACATTAGCTTTACAATCATCTTAACCAAATGTTGCAATCCTCCCAAACTGACTTTAAGTCATTATATAGTTTGAATATATCAAATTATAAATTGATTTTTTTCCCAATTATTTAAAAAATAATAATAGGGAAATACAAACAAAGATCGAAAAAAAGCCAAACTGGAAAGTACAAGTCAGATGCAAGGGCACATGAAAACCAAATAA
>NW_021550650.1:0-206 GCF_001605985.2 Dendrobium catenatum
ACGCCATACATTTTCGCTACCAAGTTGGACCTTTCTTGGTCCTCCACCTCCCCTGCGACTTCTAGCGCAGAATCCTTCGCCATAGCTGCAACAGTCATAGTCAAATTTGAATAAATCAGCTCAGGCCTATCTTCGTTATCCTCACTGCAGATATCAATAGCCATGATCGGTTCTTCCATAATCTGCCCAAAACAGCGCTCAACCAT
>NW_021550651.1:0-749 GCF_001605985.2 Dendrobium catenatum
CCCATTAGACAAAAAAGTTAAAAATTTTAAACCCGAACCCAACTCGTCGGGTTATATGGTTAACTCGACCTGACCCGCTAACTTGTGGATATGATCGAGCATCGACCAAGGCCTGTAGTGCAGGCCAAACTGTGTGACTATGGATGAGGGTGGAACTTCCTGAGCGGTCGAGGGTGTGGCCATGAACAAGAGAGAGAGCGAGCGACATGATTGCGTGAGCCCCATTGCTAGCCTGCAAGGTTGCAAGCGTGGTTTGGAGTGTGGGACACTGGGGCTAGACCAGGGAGCGGAATGTGGGTCATTTTTGAGTTAGTGGGTTGACCCAGATATAACCCAATTCTTCAAATGGGTTTATAATTAGGACTCGAACCAAACTTATTTGTTAAATAGATCAACCTGAACCCATTTTTTTTAGTTGAGTTCAAGTCATATTTTTTTTTTGTCGTGTTATTAATTGTCATCCCTAGATGAATTCATCTATGGTCTTAACTTGAGTTAAGACTGATTGACTTAGCTTGAATTACATTGACTTAGCTTGAATCACGTTGTCTTAGCTTGAACTACGCAAACTTGGCTTGAGAAAGGTTTTCTAGATAATTAGTTGTACATGATTATTATGTTAATTTAATAATACAATAAATCAAAATAAATATGAAAATTTAAATTTAAATAGTAAATTTTTAATATCTTATTAAAATTGAAAATTTTAATACAACAACAACAACAACATCAAGCCTTTATCCCACCAC
>NW_021550652.1:0-225 GCF_001605985.2 Dendrobium catenatum
TGGTATTTTAAAAATCTTCTTACAATCAAAGCACAATCAAAAACCAAAATCACCATAGAAATAAAAGTGTAGAAAAATAAATGTGGAAATCAAAATAAAGAAAGATCACATCGGATTTAAAGCAGTTCGGTCAATGCGACCTACGTCCACTCCCAAGAGGCGCCCTCCAAGTATTGTACTACAAAAGCGACTCTCCTTTTGCTCCCACAGTAAGGTGGAGAAGCC
>NW_021550653.1:0-232 GCF_001605985.2 Dendrobium catenatum
AGCACAATTAAATGCAAAATGTTTGAACTATTTTTTCAGTGCTTTGAAATCTGAGGACTACATGCGTGTTTCTACTTGTTCAACAGGTAAGGAGATTTTGGATAGGTTATGTATAACCTATGAAGGAACCAATGAAGTAAAACAATCTAGGTTGAATTTTCTCTTGCATGACTACTAATTTTTTCATATGAAACCTCACGAATCTATTTCTGACATGTACACTAGGTTTACT
>NW_021550654.1:0-218 GCF_001605985.2 Dendrobium catenatum
ATAATATAAAAGATTCTAAAAATAAAATTAAATATATATTAGCCCAAGCTGGTATACTATCATAAATTAAACATCAAACTCCTAAAGTATTTTTATGTAAGAAATATTTTCTCTAAATCTCATCACTCCTCTTCATCTGTTTTTCATCCACCTCTTTGTTGCAGTTGTTTTTTATTGATATTATCTAAATTAGGGAAGTAGAATAACACTAGGGTTTC
>NW_021550655.1:0-518 GCF_001605985.2 Dendrobium catenatum
TATGTTAAAACTTTTGTTGAACTAAAGCACTAAATTTAGAAGTTAAAAATGAATTTTTGAATTGATAAAAAATACTGCTTTTAAATCGCCAAGAAAATAATCACAAATAATCACTCAAAATGACAAGAATAATTGTACTGATAATATATCAAAACTTATATGAATAAAACAAATAAGAATATGATAAAACTATATTTTTATAAAATTAAATTATAAATTTGTTAAGAAAAATTCTAAAAATACCAAATTATTGAAAATTGAAATATGAAAAATGTAATATATCTTGATCTAAATAACTTTGAGAAACGAGCTGGAGACTAAAATTGACTCAAATCCGCACAAAATGGACATTATCTCACTAGAAACCCTCTCTCTCTCTCATGATGCTACTAAAAATGGAATTGTTGATTTAGATATTTTTAATATAAAAATTTGCTCTAGTATAGCGGTGCCCTGCAATACTGGAGATGGCACTCCCTACAAAATTCATAGCACCACCTCCCATGCTATGCCTAAGA
>NW_021550656.1:0-211 GCF_001605985.2 Dendrobium catenatum
TGAATCACACAATGTCATGTTTAAAGGCGCTACTCCCAGCTAGAAAATGCCCTAAACCATTTTTTAAATGCATTTAAAAGCTAAGAACGTCCAAAAAATGTAGCAAATAAAACACTAAATCGAAGTTAAGTTTGACAAATAAATACTGTATGGATTTGGAAATTCAAGCCTTATATTTTAAAAATAAATTTGGGGAAAATCAATGAATATT
>NW_021550657.1:0-304 GCF_001605985.2 Dendrobium catenatum
TCGGAGGAGTATTCAGAGACCACAAAGGTATGCTTATTCTTGCTTTTGGGAAGAGTAAGCTTCACTGGGATATAGCTCAGGTAGAGCTGGAGGCAGTATTTATAGTAAGACACTTCATTCGGAGATGGATGCTTTAGTGTAAAGGAGTGATCATTGAGAGTGACAACATCAACATCATTACATTCATTCAAAATTCTTTAAAGAAGAAGCTTTGGCATGTGGATAGGTGGCCGGATAAGGAGCTATACTTCTTGGATGAGTTCAATAAAGTGATCTTTCTTCGTGTTCCGAGAAGTTGTAATAA
>NW_021550658.1:0-1153 GCF_001605985.2 Dendrobium catenatum
AACGATATTGAAATCGTCCTGGCCGATCAGAACAATTATCATAAGATTGGCCATAGCATCTCCCTGAATACAAACTGGATGCATGAAAATTTGCTTGATCATCCTAGACGATCTCACGATCGTCCTGGCCGATCAGTTCAAATTAGAGGAAAATTGCCCAGAGCATCGCTCTAAATTTGAGCTGTCCGATCCAAATTGGCCAGCGCATCGCCTTGAATTTATACTGGCCGATATTTATCGTCCAGGAGCAACCAAGGGTTTTTGAATGGATCATCCAGGACGATCTTGCGATCATCCAGGATGATATTGCGATCATCCAGGATGATGTGATCATATCAATTATCCTTAATTACTCCCATGATTGTTAGATCAATTTAGGCATAATTATACAATATCGTCCAGGCCGATCAAGGAATCGTCCTGGCCGATTTCCAAAAATAAAGAATACTTAAATTGATCATGGCGGCAAATTCTTTCTGTATTGAGCATATCATCCTGGCTGATACATGTATCATCTAGGCCGATCAGTTAATTACGGCTGCCTTAACTAAGAAGTCCTAATTAGAGCTTCTGTTTTGAACTCAATCGTCCAGGACGATATAAATATTGTTCGGGATGATGTGAGTGAAAACAAAAGTCCCAATCTTGAGCTGGTTATGATTTCCATCCGATCTTTGATTCCGAAATGTCAGTAGTAACAGGCAATTGAAGAAAAGCAAGAGTGTTTGCTAATCATCAAAACATAGTCCACGAAACTGAATTTGCAACACTTTGTTCATGTAGAGACAGTTATGTAATCCTTAGATTTCAATGCACTGAAAAAACCATTCAAGCATTTTACATTTAATTGAGGAAGCTATTTGTCCTCATTACTTCATTCAATAAATGAGACATCAGTTTTGACTCCATTACCTTTTCAAATTTTTGTAACACAAGTAAATCTAGAGGAATACAAAATAATTAAATTAGCCTCAGGCCAGTTCATAGGCCTTAACATCCTAAACGAACTTTTAAGTTGGCTATCAGAGTGGGGATTCGTAAAAATTAAGTTTTGAAAATTTCTGAGATTATTGACTCTATGGCCTAACTTTGGGATCGTTAATAACCTTAAGGATTCTATTACACCGACCACCTTTCCTCAATAGATAATTAA
>NW_021550659.1:0-253 GCF_001605985.2 Dendrobium catenatum
AAGGTGAGACCTAGCGATGCTAACCTGGTGGGATTCAGGGATATGACATGATTCAAAATAGTCATCTAGTTGTCTAGCCCATTCCCTAAAGTGGTAAGGATCCGAGGAACCATCAAAGGTTGGTAGACGATAGGGTGACTCTAAGTGAGGTCGTGGAGGCTTAGGCTCAGGTCTCGGGTGATAAGCTGGGTGGGGCCTGCATTTAGAGTGGGGACAGTCAACGGGTTTCTCTGTCATAATTCTAGTCATATTG
>NW_021550660.1:0-259 GCF_001605985.2 Dendrobium catenatum
AAATAGAAGTATGAATTTTCAAGGAGAAAGCTCAATGTTGAACATTTATTAGCGAGTCAAAGGAAGAAAGGTAGGAGGAACCAGATTCTGAGAAGCTCAGAAGCAACCTCAAACTATCCTATATTGGGCTTTACATTTTAAGAGAAATTTTATATTTAAGTTGACATTTTATTAGAAATTTGGGATTATATTCCCAGAGGGTGAGGACTTAAGATCTAAAACGAATCTGCCTTAGAACCTAAATCTAATTTGGGTACTA
>NW_021550661.1:0-217 GCF_001605985.2 Dendrobium catenatum
AATGTGAAAGTGTACAGGGATGACCTATTTGTGAAGACAAAGTCACTCAAATAGTACATATTGAAATTGAAAGACATTCACCATATTTAAAAGGCATAACATGTGATGTAATCCCTTAATATGTATTTTTGGCATACGTTTAGGCAAGTTCCATAGGTTCCTTTTAATGCTTAGGGCTAGATAAAACAAAACAATGTCAATGCAATATTGAAGATGA
>NW_021550662.1:0-209 GCF_001605985.2 Dendrobium catenatum
GAAAGAGGTTTGGCATGAGCCTTGGCCCAAATTTTGACCTATAACAAGGCTTGGATGTGGAACTCATATTGACTCAAAGAGCCATAATTTGAATCATTTGAACTCAAACTTGGAGCAAAGCTTGAACTAGAAAAACTCAAGTTAGAGTTTGGATTTGATTTTGATGACGACGTAAAGAATTTCAAATGAACCTTATAAGCTCCAACTTA
>NW_021550663.1:0-423 GCF_001605985.2 Dendrobium catenatum
GCATGAAACAGCTTGAATAATAGAACACATGGTCAAACACACCACTTAACATGTCCTTCTATACTCATATATGTCTATGTAATGACTAGCAGTTACCTAAGAGGTTCCCATCAAAAACTTGGCCAGGAGGGTTACGTAGTAAAAATGGCACTCACCCAAAAGGAGCATGATCCTACAGTGTAGTAGCTGACACCAACGCATGGTCAAATAGCCACTCTCCCCTATAGAGACTGAAATGAGAAAAATCATCCTAAGAAAACATATCAAGGATGAAGTCATTCTCAATGATCTCCTTCAAAGGGCTCACCAAGACATATCCACATCCTAAGGACCACTCGCCTCAACTGAACCAGCTCACTGATGAAAACTATTTGTGACCAAAGCCATTTTCCTAGAACAAACATTCATAATCAAGCTATAGGA
>NW_021550664.1:0-2323 GCF_001605985.2 Dendrobium catenatum
ATTTTGGGTATATTTTCCTTGCTAAAAAAGCTATATGCTTAGCTTTAAACTTTTAAAGATATTCTATTCATAGTGATGCTAAGATAGGCTTTCATAGGCTAGTCTATACTCTATTGCCAATTTTTTCGCAAGTTATTTTGGAGCATACTTTTTTTTCAAGATAATAATGTTTCTTCTCAGGTTTGGTAAGAAGATCTGGAAGCCATGAGTTATCTTTAATGTGCTGATTTTTCATCTGATGAGATGTTGAAAGTGTGTCCATTTCCATTCTGAATGTATTTATGTCCTAGTTCCTTGTTCAGGAATCATGTATATATGATGCTAAGGCAACAGATATAACATGCAAGTTTATTGGCACTTGTATAATCATTTTTCTAGTAGTAAAATTTACACTGTGATTTGTTTGAGACAACTTTCTAATTGTTTTTGTGGTAGGAAAAATAGTCATAAAAATAATGGCACCTCCACTATTTATCTACTTAGATATTTTTCAAGACATAGGAAATCTGTTTTTCCTTCTCACTAATTAATAATGCGCTTTATATTTTCTTCTTTTTAGAGATATCAAATGCGCCAATATATTGGTTCATGCAAATGGGTCTGTCAAGCTTGCCGATTTTGGATTGGCAAAGGAGGTAAGCAACTGTTTATCCTCATTTAAGAAGCATGATTTTATACTTCATTATTTTTTATCTCATATATCTGTTTCTTATTTCAGATGTCTAACCTCAATGATCTGAAATCATGCAAAGGAAGTGTTTACTGGATGGCACCAGAGGTTGGCTCTATCCCCATTTTTTCTCTAAATCACAGAGCAAACGAGTCGTGATAACCTCTCATAAAAAAAAAAAAAAACTCCTTTTATTCTTGTAGTTTATGTTGGAATTCCTTGAAATCCATGATTGTATGAAATGCATTTTCTATTGCCCCTTCTATTAGCCTCAGGCTTGAAGAAGGCTATTTCATTTGAACCAATGTTTAAAATTGCGTATTCGGGTATTGAGGCGTTTTTCATTCGTGAGGTGAGGCGTAAGCCTCAAAATCAAAAGATTGCGTAAATATAAAATGATAAAAATTTTATATGCTAATGAATGAATAATATAAAACATAAAAAAAAAACATAAGATATGAAGTGAAATCAAAATATCTCAATAATAAGACAACATGAAATATAGTTCAACTCAAAATTATATCTTTCCCAAATCCCTGTATTCTTTTCATTAACATATAATTCCAATTTCCAAAAATAAATATCAAAGACATATCACATAAGAACTCATAAGTCATCAGCACTGTCATCACTAAGGGGCATTATGGTGAACTGCTCTCTCCCCTTCCTCCTTTCCTATAGAGTCCAATTTCGGACATTTACTTTAAGATTTATGTAAGTTTTAATATGTATAGTGTGAGGTGTAAGCCTCATGCCAATGAGGCGAGGCGGGCCTCAACCAAGTTGAGGCGCAAGCCTCATAAAAAAAACTCGAGGCGTAAGCATCGAGGCGTTTTTTACTTAAATTGCGCAAAGGCGTGCCTCAAGGCGAGCCTCATATTGCGCAATTTTAAACTAGTGTTAATAGTGCCGGCTGGGCCAGGGTCTCTACACGTTTGTGCGTAGGTAGAGAAGGAAGATTGAAGAACTATCTACTTGGGTAGACTCTTTTTCTTAATATGGTAGCTAAATTAGTAGAATCCAAACGGATATGATAAAAATATCTCGGGGTCCTTCTTTTGCTTATTTTGATTCATTAGCTGCTTTGGATAGCCGCTGATGCTAATGGTATTATCTTTTGGTTTTTGTAAGATCTACAACAATTTTGATTTATAAATAATTAGGTTATACAATCTCAATATTTTTGTTTTTTTTGTTGGGACGTTTAGGCCAATTAAGTCAAACTCACACCCATATCACATACGTAAGCTTAAAACACAAAACCTCTTGGTTGACAGTCAAAGCTTCCATCCAACAGATCAAAGATAAGTTGCGTCTCAATATTTTTATAAACATTACAGCTGAAAAGTAGAACTAAATCTTGGGGGATGATCTTATGGAGATTATAGAGTTTTTTTTTTATTTGTGCCAGGCATGTTTTTCTGAAGTTATGATCCAATTGAATGTAGTTTACTGCTACAAAATTTTGCCTTTTTTACTTTTTTTATACGGATGGCTTGTTTGAGCTTGTTACCATTCATTTGGCTATATATAATAGGTATAGTGCATTTGTAACGACCAAATAGCAAATAAACAGTAAAATAGTTTGTGGATGAATTGATTAAAATAAAACCATGGTGGGAGTTGAATTCAAGCCAAAACGGGCTCTATGAC
>NW_021550665.1:0-208 GCF_001605985.2 Dendrobium catenatum
TTTCAGTACCGTGCTTTGATTTCAGTTATAGGTATTACGTGACTTGCTGGGCTTTTTGAAGCTCATTATATGTGGTTAATAATTTCAGGTCAGAGCAAGGGAGCAGGAAGTGGTGGTTGATCAAGACTGTCGACAAATCCTTTCACTATGGATGCATGGGGCATCACACTCCCTCCCACCCAGTCTCTCTTTATTAACCTTGTGCTAG
>NW_021550666.1:0-220 GCF_001605985.2 Dendrobium catenatum
ATTAAGATAAGGTGGAATGATCTCAGCCGTCGATCGTCGTCTCCTCCTTTGAAAATCTTCATGATCAGATGTCTGCATCATTCTCCCAGGGAAAAGAGCTCGACTCCATCAAGTCCGCACCCCGGGTAACCTGGCTCTGATACCAAATTGATCTAGAGTAAGAAGGGAAAAAGGGAACATTTGAGATTTGAATTTCTTGCTTTAATTGAGATCAAAATAT
>NW_021550667.1:0-542 GCF_001605985.2 Dendrobium catenatum
CGGCCGCGGGGACCATCCGATCTTCCACTGTCCGAAACGAACAGACCAGATCTCGTCAGACGGTGAGCATAACTGCCAGATCGCTCCCGCGTAACGATTCTGCCAGATCTTGACCGTTGATCGCAAGATCAACGGTCAAGATCTCCTCCTAGCATACACACGCCCGGACCGAAACCCTAAACGCTATTATTGCCACGTTCTCTCGATTGAGTGGATCAAACACAACAAAATTTTAAACATAGCTTCCACTGGTGAAGGGCATTCGTGGGAGGTAATTTATTTTAATTAATATGCACTAATGATGATACTAATTAACTCTAAGTATTCTATACTAGGGTTGACAATATACCTCAATCCATACGGTGGATTCGGACGATCTTGGGCTCGTTGGACTTGTGGACTCCTCAAGAACAACTTCTCTCTTAATCTCAAGCTCCAAAATAGCCTTGATCAACGAGAAGGAGATTTGGATAGTTTAAGGCTTTGGGTTTGCCGAAGGATCGCCACCGACGGGATCTTGGTGTCGAGTTAGGGTTGGAAAT
>NW_021550668.1:0-724 GCF_001605985.2 Dendrobium catenatum
AGTTCCCTCTTAATTAGAAAACTTCATAATTCCCTCCCAATCAAATGGGCTGGTCTATCAATAAGTTGATTAAGTTTAATACAATTGAAAAATATTTTATCTCATTTGATTAATAACCTGAGCTGAACAACCTTAGCTTGTTCAAACTTGGCGTGTTTGCACCCTAAAAAGAGAGGTAATTTATTCAAATTTTAATGGATGCCCATCCTTCAGTATGCAATGTAAGGAACATCAATTGGTTACTGAACTTACAAGCAGCAAGCAACATTTCATCATGGACACGAATTGCTCCAGATATCACCAACCCAAGCCCAATACCTGGGAAAATATAGGCATTGTTTGCCTGGCAAAAATATGAGAACAGAGATGTGATGCTTAGAAATTACGAAAAAATTTGTGTAAGTAAAATACTATGATCAAAATACTAAGGCGAAGACGATTTACGATTTAGAATTATAATGACTACAGAAAAAAAATTGGCAAAGTCAAAATATAGGATATTACAAGAGATGCAATCAAATTGCGAAGTTGCAAAAATATTTTAAGACATAAGAGAAGAGAAGTTCGTTGGAACCTGGCCAGGCAAATAGATCTTGCCATTATGTTCAACAGGGTCAAAAGGACTACCACTGGCAAACAAGGCACGGCCCTGTCGATCGTATAAGTATCAGAATATTTTCTCTTGAAACTTCAATTTCTCGTATATATATATATATATATAGTT
>NW_021550669.1:0-843 GCF_001605985.2 Dendrobium catenatum
GGAACGGAAGTATGGTAATTGGCCTTGGGCTTATGAGTTTGTTCGTGGAGATTCAGCTGTATGGAGATTAATCTGTCATGGGGACATCAGTTTGAGCTGTTGTGTGAGATGGCAAGTGTGCAATGGGGATAAAATTGACATTTTGAATCACATTTGGATATGGGATAGAGCTCTGTCGACTTGGCCAACTTTCTGTGACATAGCTGCTGTTGAGGACCTTTCGGTTTCAGAACTCCTAACGTTGGACGGTGTTTGGAATGAGCAAAAGCTGAGACTCTGGTTTGGTGACAGTCGCGTTGAGAGAATTCTGGAGATTTAAAAATCTGTAACAATTTGGGAGAGGATACTTTGGAGCTAATTAAGTATTCTATTGGTTCTACGGTTTCTGCTTTAGATTATAACAGCAGATTTCAAGAGGAGGATGATCCGAGCTGGGCTATTCATAAATCTGGGTTCAGGCCGAAGGAAAAGTTGTTCTGGTGGAGGATTTATAGGAATTTTAATCCTACCAATTGTTGGCTGCATGATAGGGGTTTTGTGGTGAATGTCCAATGCCCGGTTGGATGCTGTATGGATGAAGATTTAAACCATGTTAGAACTAGATGTAAGCAGCTCTTAGATATTCTGGACGTGTTGAATGGTTGGGGATTTTATATCCCACGGTTTACTGATTTGCATGAGATGCAGGTGACATTAAAGGAGGATGCTAATGTAAGAAATATTGGGTTACATCTGTATTGTGTTTTTGTTTATCATAGCTGGCTAAACAGGAATGCTATTAAGCATGGGAAGGATAGATCATCACTTGTTTTCTTGGCAGCTAGTGTGTTGGAACGTATCAAT
>NW_021550670.1:0-479 GCF_001605985.2 Dendrobium catenatum
TTAAATACACAATATTTAATGACTTGTGGTTTCAAAACCTGTTTCTATAATAAGAAGTTAAAATTATTCATAATTTTCACTTTTTACTAATTTTTTTATACATATTTTAGGATCGTAAAATTTTTTGTTAAAATATTATTAAGTGAACACAAAATGAATGTAGTGCCTTATGTTATAAAGATTATAGTTCTAGAGAGTAGGGTTATATGTCAAGGGTTTAGCTTTCTAGAGTTATAGAGATTTAGATGGGTTTCATGTTTGTTAGATCATATCTAATAGAAGCAGGAAATATTGAATTTTGAGTTTTAGGAATCAAACCAAGATTCCTAGTCCTCTAAAGGCTTTTTTTCTTGGCTTGAGCAAAAACATAGTACAAATGCATAACGTACGCATTCCATACACATGTTTTACACATTTAATACACAACATTTATTGACTTGTGATTTTAAAACTTATTTATATAATAAGAAGATAAAAGT
>NW_021550671.1:0-243 GCF_001605985.2 Dendrobium catenatum
ATCTCATCAACAACCCCCCAATCTCATCAACAACCCCATATAGTAAATTGAAAATGAATGCAACATTTTTAGCCTCATTTAAAGCTTCAACTGATCATAAAAATACCGTGCCGTAGGGATTGTTGACAAGGATATTAATTAAACTCCTACTCTTCATGTCAGACTATCCATCTGACATAATGGTAACACCAGTCTCAATCCATGTCTGTTTAATCTCATCAATGCTATGCTCTATGTTATGCA
>NW_021550672.1:0-215 GCF_001605985.2 Dendrobium catenatum
AGGTTACCCTTTAATTTTGAGCTCATTCTGAGATCTCCAACCCTAGAATCTAAATTAAAATCCAAAGGCTGTAAAACCTTCAAATATTTATAGCCTATGCCATTGGACCTAACACCTTGAAGATTTTGATCTTGGAGCCCTCATCAAAGCCTCCAATCACTTCCAGACCCTTGATTGAAACCCATTGAGCAGTAAACTGCATTTTTCAGACCCAT
>NW_021550673.1:0-276 GCF_001605985.2 Dendrobium catenatum
ATGTCTATATATATGTCTTCAACTAAATCAAATTAAGGTAAGATTTACTTCAATCAATTTAAAATAAACCAAACTTATTCAGTTTGGACTACGTGGTTTATTATTTTTTGGAAATAACATTTACTTATTTCATAATAATCTTCTAAAATTCTCCTAAATCAATTAAAAACGGGTCAAATTAGGTTGATTTCGGGTTTTCGGGCCAATCCGAACTCAACCCGATTTTAAAAACAGATCGAAATACCTAACCCAAACCCGAAATTTTCGAGTCGGGTG
>NW_021550674.1:0-251 GCF_001605985.2 Dendrobium catenatum
TATAAAAGATATAAATTAATATTTTTGCATTTCAAAACACACCAACTTTTTAATAATTAATTTTGTGATTAAATTCGGTCATATATATATAATATTTAAGAGACACGAAAGTTCTTAAAAGCTCTTAATTTTCATAAATTATTGAGAATTTTATATTAATTGACTAAAATCATAGCCTAATTATATTATTTTCACACTTTGCATGAAATAAATTAAAAACAATGCAGATTATAATAAATAATTAAATGTCC
>NW_021550675.1:0-235 GCF_001605985.2 Dendrobium catenatum
CAAAACTAACAAATTTTAAAAGCACCAAAGTTGAATTAAATGATGACTTTCAAATACTTTCAAATTTTGCTCTGCAATTTTTTTTATACTTCAAATCAAATATTAATATTTAAAAAAATGTCGTGTATTTTGAATGTTTTAATATCTTTTACTTCAAATCAAATAGCCCTTAAAGATAATAATGTAGGAATATTAAACTCTTTATGAAAGGAAAATAAGAAAATTAAGAACAAAA
>NW_021550676.1:0-279 GCF_001605985.2 Dendrobium catenatum
TTGATGAGATGAGTAGTTTGATTTTCTATTGGAATAGTTATATTATTCTTAGCTTGTTTGATGATCCATTTTAGGCTTTTTTTATTGATTTCTAAAAATAAAATTTAGTATAAAATTTTTTAATTTAAAATTTTTTTACAAAAAAATTACTTTAAAAACATTAAGTAAGCCGATCTAAACGAAACCTCAAGACTAAGATTTCATTTGAAACGATTTTTTTACTTCTTATTAAAGTAGTTTTTTAATATACAAATTTCAAAAAGCAATAAAAAAGTCTTA
>NW_021550677.1:0-709 GCF_001605985.2 Dendrobium catenatum
AAACTCTAAGCGGTCCTAAGAAGTAAGCTCGGACTCGTCGAGGGTTTTTCATGCATCAAATTGAATCTTCTCTACCTTGTTAGGCACCTCCCCGCCTGTGGGTTCTGGCAGACCATCTGGCCTATGAGGGTGCAGATCTGTCAAGGGGATGTTGTGCAGTCTTTTAGGAAAAAACCTATTTTCTAAGCCAAAGATTTTTAAACTGCTACATATCAATTCTGCATTTAATCGAGTCGATTAACATGCATCGCATTAGCAACAAATTAAAATCGAGTCTAATATTTAATCGCATTTATTTAGATATCAAATACCCAACATAAGTCTAAGGGGCCAATTTGGATCCGCTCTAGATGTGGGCCCCGACTCTTCAAACTCAATCTAATTAATGTCCCGACCACTCTACATAAAAAGACCGGACTCATAATTTTAAAATCGTTTAGGTGGTTTAGTTGGCTCCCCAATCCAGGTCGGGGTAAGATCAGACTTGCACTGCATTAGCTAGGTTTGGGCTACCAATTTTAAGTGTCCAATTTAGACTTAGGTTCCGGGGCTAGCTTGGGCCATAAGACCTCAACTTTCGGGAATTGAATCTCAAATTTCTAATAAAATCGACCACTCAAACTAAAAAAATCTCTTTCAATCAAATTAAAGCCCAACACTTAGGATATGCTTGAGTGTTTTCTGAATTGTTTCAGAATCTCAAAACACT
>NW_021550678.1:0-233 GCF_001605985.2 Dendrobium catenatum
GGGCGTATTCCACTGCTTCGGAAATTCATGAGTTGTTCTCGTTTTCCGGAATTGCTCTTCTCTTACGGAATTGCTTTGGAGGGAGAAATTTGTCTTGGCTTTGTTTTGGCGGAAGTGCAGAATAGTAAAAAATATATGTATAAATTTATTTTAAATAAATGTTTAATTGTAATTAATTTTTGTGTAGTTGTAATGATTAATTTTATTTTCTTAATTATTTTATTTAATTTAAA
>NW_021550679.1:0-2264 GCF_001605985.2 Dendrobium catenatum
AAGCAAAGTTCATACTTTAATTAATTTCCATAACGCAATTCTTGTTCACCATCACTGTTTCACATTAGGTAGTTTAAAATTTAGGGAACTAGTGTTGCACAAATGTACTAGTTTTGCACTCTATCATCTCTAATTTCCATGCTTATGCCGCTTCATCCTTTTCCATCTAACCGGTCATTATTTTGGAAGGGGAAGTGATAGGAAACACTTGTAGGTGTTTCCTATCAATCTTCGGAAAACAACGAGAGTTCTCCACAAAAATCCGCACAAAACCACGAAAACAGTAGATGATTTGTATAATTTGATGAAAGGGTAAAGGAAAATAGCAAGATACAATTGATCCTCTATTCGAGAGGAGGATCTATCTCTCCCAAATCTCTAGATGCCGCTAGAGCTCAAAAGAAAACCTAAATCTAAGAGATCTCAAATTTCAGCCCAATTCAAGATGCTCTAACCCTAGGAAAACATACGATTTAATGCATACAAATCAGAAGGAAATCCCCAAACAATCCCTACATTCAAATTTCCCTCATAATTCTCTCAAAAAAACTTCCAAAATTGCTCTACAATGCCTGGGCGATCCGAACAGCATACAAGGAGGCAGAAGTTTTCCGCCATTTTGCGCGCATTCTCTAATATTACTGATTTCTAAATCTCCAAAAAAAAAAAAAACTTAAAAATGAAATTAGTACCATCCACCAAAGGTTCACCCAACTACATAGAGAATGATTGATAGCTTATGCTTATATAGTAATTATAAATAAGTGTGTAAGAAAAGGATATTAAAAGGGCATGGAAAATGAAAAAGATTCCAGCTGTTGTCAATCACACTAAGAGTTCATATTGAGGCCTAATCTCAACATTAACAGAGAGAGTGCTTACAGATAACATGTGAACTTCATATCATAGTAAGGGCAACAAAAAAACTGCTGCAAGCCTCGGCATCTAAGCAATGTAAAGTACCAGTGTTTAAATTTCACAAGTGGAGATGATTTTCATCATACATAAGCAGGTGCCTGTCAATGATTATCCTGAGATTGCAACTGTTATGCTTGGGAAGAGTATAGAAGATAAAGATGCCTGTCAAGGATTATCCTGAGATTGCAAGTGTTATGCTTGGGAAGAGTGCAGAAGATATAGATGGCTTCTTATTGTCTTATAGAAAAGCATTGGCAATCTAGGGAAGTTGTAAGGGTTCAATTATTTAGCTCTCCTGAAAAAAATTATAGATGGATCTTTGACAAAGGATCTAATGGTTAAAAATATAGGTAGATATATAATCTACAAAAACAATGAAAGGGACAAGGCATTTGAGAGGTCCTCTGTGATTTTTTGGGCATAAGTAGATAGGTTTAAATTGGGATGCCAGACGCTAATTGTCCATGATGAATTTCATTTTTAGGGAAAATATCTTGGTGTGTAAATATCGGCTACAACACTAGAAAGCACAAATGGTTTATCATAACTGTCATTTATAAAGCTTGAGTTGGAAACGTACATGACATTGGATGATTCATAGAACTAATTGAGGCATTGAGTGGGGATGTACATTGCATGAGTTTTGAAGTCGAACATGAAAAAAAAAAAAGGCAAGTTTACTGAAGGAAGTGCTGTCTAATTCAGAACATCGCATCTGCCTCATACACATAATTGAAAATATCTTGGGATGTAAATATCTGCTACAACACTAGATGGCACTAATGATGTATTCTAAGTGTATTTTGTAGTGTTGAGTTGGAATCATATTTGGAATGGGGAGGATTCATAGAGCACCTAATCAAGGTATTGCGTAGGATGTCCATTGCATCAGTTTTTTAAGTCTGACATGGAGAAATAATTGGCAAAGGTCTTAAGGGAATTGTTGCCTAATTCAGAACATCCATGTGCCTCGTGCACATATTTAAATATATATATATATATTAATCCAGATTAGCATACTTAGAGTTTGCAATCTGGATTGTATGAGGCCCATATGATGTGCATGAGAATATGTCTCCATGCAATAGTAGAAGAAAAAATATAGGTATAATCTCCACCCTTCCAAGTAAGGATCAATGGAAAAGGAGTCATGAATTTGGTTATCACCAGAATACTTCCAAAATCTAATTATTCTAGAAAGCACATCACAACGACCAACTTAATGTAGCCTTAGAGGTGTGGAATTAGAGAATGAGGCATTAAAACTACTAGGAGTAGTAGGAGTAGAGGTTCTAGAATGAGGATTGAGGGGTAGTAGAAGTTGTAGGGAGAGATGCCTTGCAGGT
>NW_021550680.1:0-645 GCF_001605985.2 Dendrobium catenatum
TGCCTTTTGGCGCCTCGGTTCTGTGCGGGCCTCTTTGGTTCCCGTGGCTGCTCCTTCGGTCCCTGGCTGGGTTGTTTTCTGTAAAATGCTTGGGGGAATTCCGTGACTTATGATGCTTGGGTTATTGTGAATATTCATTAAAGTTGCTGTTTGTATTCCCCTCTTATGTCCATATATAGTAGATGTTTTGGGTTGTTTAAGATATGTTATGTGAATGATTTTTGGAAATATAAACATGCGGGTTTTGTTGGAAAAGCTTGCGAGCTTTGTCCACTTCTTCTTCTCTTCTCCTCTAGGAAATCTTGCGAGCTCTTTCCACCCTTCGTCTTGGCTTCTAACATCTTTTGTCTCTCCGCAAGTACCACCTCACATGTATCCTTCTTCTTTTGGAAAGCAAGTTTAGGGTGTCTTGTTTGAGTCAAAGTTTGTAAGAATCCTAGTTTGCAAGTCCTTTTATAATATTAAAGTTGTGTTTTGTTTTGTTAGTTATATTTTTTCAAGTTTTGAGCATTTTATGTCTTTCTATCATCCTAGAAAGAGTATTGTTTTTGTGATAAAAAATTTGGGGCTCTCTCCCAAATTTTTGATTGCATTAGACTCCATCCACCATCAAGCTCGCCCTGTCACCATCTCCTCTGAAAGCTC
>NW_021550681.1:0-212 GCF_001605985.2 Dendrobium catenatum
TATGTTCTTTATAGATAGTTTGTATAAACTTATACATAGTATGCATATTGCTTGTATAAACTTATATGTAGAAAGTATAATACTTTTATATAGCTTGTACAATGTTTGTATATAGCATATAAGATGCTTATATATTGCTTGTATAAATTTATACATAGTGTATATAAATTTATTCAGAGTGTATAATACTTATCAATAGTGTGTATAATGCT
>NW_021550682.1:0-255 GCF_001605985.2 Dendrobium catenatum
ACTTTGCTACCTTCAAATTAAGTCATCTTTGAAAAATGTTACATGCGAGCTCTGAAAATTTGAGCTTTTGGTGTAACAGCTAATATTTTGGTTGAATTAAATAATTTTTTAGGAGTCATTATAATTCAAATTTTAAAAAAATGGGCAGCTATAAGTCTAATTTCCAAAAAAAAAAAGAGAGCTATAATGAGGGCGATAATATTGGGCAAATAGAAAGTAAGAGAGAGAAAGTAAAGAGAGAGAGCCGAAGAGAAA
>NW_021550683.1:0-2389 GCF_001605985.2 Dendrobium catenatum
TAAACGGGCCAATGGAAGGGCAGATTAGATTGTGCATACGATTAATCATTGAGGATAGCGACTCTCGCCAGCGCACCCCGATGGGTAGTAATATGCACGACCTGATCAAAACAACGGGTTTCCCCCACCTGATTTATTAGCTCGAGTGGGGTTTATTTTGATGTGGAATTCCATTTCCCATAAGCGCAAGCCCTCATGATTAATTACATCTCGAGCCTATGACCCGATAAAACTCTCGATTAACGATCCAATATTATTATTCCCGAAAAAAGGGATTGACACACGAAAGGGAGACTAGGAAGTTCCTACTCAAAAGAAAAGAAATGGACTCAAATGGCTTAGTTAACATGCATGGTTCAGATCCACACTCAGAGGGGCTAGGACATTGAGAAAGTTGGGAAAAGAAACTCAATCACTAAGGGCATACAAAGAGAGAAGGATAGAAGTGGCATCATCCATGTGACGCGAATCAACAGGATGTACAGTCCCAAAAGAGAAGGAACTTACCCACTATTTAGGTATACTACGGAACACCCAATGTAGTAGCTTTGAACCCTAAAACTAAAATGGGTTTAGAATATTTTTTTTTTTACTTAGAGTATTACCGATTTTATTGATTAGTTATTAATAGATTAAGACACACAAACCCTAGAAAAATGTGTCACTAAGTTTTCTATGTTTTAAAGTCTCTATCCTAAAAGAAACATGTACCCTAAGTCTAGGTTATCTAAGACTCGATCTTTATTTTTTTTTCCTTAGGTGTCACTAAAGTTATGAGATGAAAAAGATGTTATGCTTCTAACTCTTAAGACATTCGTACATGTGTCAATAGGTTTAGGGATCTAAATAAAAAAAAGCAATCATAGTTATAAAATTAAGTTTATATAGGGTCCTAAAGGATAGGGAGCATACAACCATTGGGGCCCCTAAATATTTTCTAAGTTTAAGGATACTCACAACACCGAGGGCTATAACTTGGTGGTTCCGCCCATAGCGCCCCCACCAGACTGAATGGGGGCGACTGATGCTCGGATCCGACTATCCATGCTCCTTCGCCTAGTGCTCCAATGCTCCTTGTCCTTTGCTTTCCAAAATGTGCCTCACAAAATATAGAAGAGAGTATATGATAAGCAAATAATACAAAAAATGAAAAATGCAAATTAAATCAGAACGTACCTTTTTTTGATTTGCACATCGCGTGAGTCGTTTGCCATTTGAGTTTTCTTATTTTACAAAGCATTTGACTTTAAAGCACTAGTAAGAAAAGCAGAAGCAGAAAGACAAGAAAAGACAACAAAAAGTAATGAAAAAAAAAGAATGAAAATCAAAAATAAAATGAATATGGACATTTTTATTGTTGGACATACTTCTTTGAAGTCAAGTATGTCTCTAAAACGCCCTTCAGCCCAATTCAATGTGGTATGAATAGGGAAGAAGGTGTTTCTAATGCCCTTTGTTGTCCCCACGTTCCAAACAAAGCACTCAAAAAATTTGACTCAACTACCCACACTATTTCCCATACAAAACTCAAAACTAATGAAGGGGAAGGAAACTCCCAAATCGGAAACCAAGATAAGTTTTCCACTCCAAACTTATCTTTTAGAAGCAAACACTAATAAAAGAAAGCCAATTCAAATAAGAAAGATTATTCGTTTCAAAAAGACATCAAAGAGACTTTGCTACGCAAAGCTAATCATAAAATTATAAATTTCAGAATGACTTATGAAAACTTCGAAATGAAACGACATATAAAACATCTTTCAAAAGCAACCCACCAAAATTCTTTCTGACACATACAAAATGCTCAAGTGCTTTATATTGGACGTGGGGTAAAATTATAAAACTTTCCAACGAGAAAGATTCATAAAACATTTTCGTCACGAAACATTTGCAAAAATTTTTTCAATAGATATAGCATCCTGAAATTCTCTAGTAGCAAAATAGACCATAAAGCCTCCTAACGAAAAGAAATACAAAAAGCATGACTTTCCAACATAAAACAAATCATAAGTATTCCCAATATAAAACAAATTATACCATTTCTCATTCCGAAGACATCTCATGAAACTTTCAACATAAAGACCTAATACTGCAACATAATATTGAGTTGATTCAATAAAAAAAATCACATTTGAGAAAATCCAAAATCCCCTTCAAAGCTCATCTCACGAAAGAAAATCGCAAATCGGATGACACAAGCATGTAACCTATCTCAAACTAGCCTTATCTAATGGAATGAATCACAACTATAAAAGCATGAAGTCATAGTTTTCATATAAATCTCTAGTACAAACAAATCCACGAAAGTTCAAAATATTTGTGTCCAAACCTATCACGAAAATCAAACATCGGCAAGGCTCAAATAAACTAATTAAAGGAAAATCTCATA
>NW_021550684.1:0-214 GCF_001605985.2 Dendrobium catenatum
GCGTGATAGAGGCAGAGGGAGGCAGTTTCATGAGCAGTCATGGCGTCGCAATGGTGTCATAATTTTTTTTAATGGATGAATTAAAATATAGTTTGAATAAAATAGAAGCAGAAGGAGATGGACCTTCGAAGAACCAACCAATCTATCATGTGCTTGTGCTGGGAAGTTCGTAGTGTCGAGGGAGGTCATGGGTTTGCTTGCGTGTAGGAATTGC
>NW_021550685.1:0-202 GCF_001605985.2 Dendrobium catenatum
ATTCTTATTCATAATGTGTAAAATGCTTGTATATATTATGAATAAAGTTGAACCTAGTGTGAATAATACTTGTATATTTTATGTAAAATTTGAACATAATGTGTATAAAACTTGTACATAGTATTTATAATGCTTATACAAAGTGTGTACAAACTTATACATAATATGTATAATGCTTTTACATACTGAGTATAAACTTGTT
>NW_021550686.1:0-371 GCF_001605985.2 Dendrobium catenatum
AATAACCAAAATTTGAACCTAAATGAGAATTTAACTTAAACTCTACAAGATCACAGAGGACAATTGAACTCGGACTTGTACTTTGAAAGAAATTGAACTATGAAATATTTGATCCTAAATCAAACTTGAATCCGATTTTGACTTGACTATAACTTGCAAGTGAACATAAAAGACTTGGACAATTATCAAAGACTTAACTTGAACATGAGCTTGGATATTTGAGCTCTACAAAAACAACAGAGGACTTGATTGAACTCAGAATGGAAGAGGCTCACTTCGAGTCTGAACTATGCTTGAACAAAACTCTGCACACAAAGAACTTTGACATCAAAGTTAATATACAAGTTGATCATTTGGAACTATACTCATAA
>NW_021550687.1:0-317 GCF_001605985.2 Dendrobium catenatum
GTAATATCAAGATAATTATTGTTATATTTTGTTAGTACTATTGTACTAATATGTCATGGTATGAAAACTTATATAAGAATATTATGAGCCCCTCGAAAATCATAAAAGAATTATTTCATGAAAAGAAGGCATCTTCAAACATTTTCCCACACTTCAAATCCACGCCATGAGGTGCAAGGCTGCGCCTCCTCACTTATCCAAAAAAATCAAAAAATCACATTAAAAAGAATAAACGACACCATGATTTCTCAATCTAGACATAAAAAAAAAAAAAGAAAAGAAAAAAAAAGAGAGAAATAGCAAAGGTAAAAATTAAA
>NW_021550688.1:0-397 GCF_001605985.2 Dendrobium catenatum
AGAATAATAGTTGTTGTTAAAGTACTAGTAACTTATTGCGTTCATACATGGAGCAAAAACTTATTGTAAGAAAGCCTCAACTTCTTGGCAGTTCAATATGCACATACAATGTTGTAGTCCTAATTTCCAAATAGATAAGATATATGGTTGTGCATTTTTAACTTGTCCTTGCATGAGTGATAAATAATGACAATGATGATTGAGGATTCCATTCCACATCAACTTCAAAATTACTCCACATCTTTGTTCTAAAACTTCTTACATGTGGTTCAAAGTAGTTGGAACATAAATGGGTTGTCACTTATGCTAGATAGGCTTCACATATTGATCCTTCCAAGTGTACATTATTCATAACTCTTTTTTTTTTTTATTTATTCAAGTATGTGTATCATTAGAG
>NW_021550689.1:0-481 GCF_001605985.2 Dendrobium catenatum
GTACTCTATGAGATTTGCTTTGAGCAAAAATATATAAATACTAAATTCACAAATAGATTTGAAATTATTATGGCTAAACTTTAAGCATAATAATCTTTTATAATATCATATCAAATGTATATGTGTCATTTATTTTTAATATTATTTCGAGAAATCAATCAATAAGAAATTAAAAAAAAAAACTTACGTAAATTTCAGTTGTAAATGATCAAAATAAAAAATCTAACTTAAAAAAAAATATATATTTACATATATAAAAGAACCACCAAGTGATACATAAAAAAATTGGGTACATCGATCAAGTGATACAAACAGCTGGTTCATGCTGAAATATTATGCATTCTTCACATTTCATATATTTGAAATTTTTATTAAAGTAGTTGGACCTAATATTCCATAGAAATATGGATATCAGGAATATGAGCGAGCCTCCATCCTCTCGATAGCTTCGGTAATTCACGAAGCATAGGAACGCCCAGAA
>NW_021550690.1:0-249 GCF_001605985.2 Dendrobium catenatum
TGCTCAATAAGGCCTCCAGTCTACAAGAAGAAGCTTTACAACTCTCCTTCCTTGTTGATCAGTCTTCTTCAGACCCTAAGAAGCTGAAACCCCATAAGGTCTTTGAAAAGAAATCTGGGACGGTGTCAGCTGTGGATAAGGGAAAGCAACCAATAAAATTTCAGACAGAAAGATCACCTCCTCAGTTTTATAATCAGCAGTATCAGAGGCCTCAGTATCCGCCACCACAGCACCCTCCACTTTGGATTC
>NW_021550691.1:0-236 GCF_001605985.2 Dendrobium catenatum
ACTCATGATCTTCTAGGAACATACAACAAAATGCAAAACAATTTTGTAAATGATTCGGGAGAACTATATAGCTCAGTCTTAAGATGGAATGGATAGAATTTTGATCCAATAAATTGCTTTCAAGAACTGTCATCCAATGCCCTTCATTCAAGTTGTCATTCAGAACACCACCAATGACTTTAGCTGTCAATGGGGATCTTAAAAGCTTTTTAACTATCTCTCCAGAAATGGCTCTT
>NW_021550692.1:0-455 GCF_001605985.2 Dendrobium catenatum
ATACATATATGCACACATTTTGACACCAGACAAAAAACCGGTTGTCAGACGATGAAGATTAAAAGGACGATGTCAGGTAGAAGTCCAATAATGGAAAGAAATCCATCTTCGGATAGATGTCCAGCGAAAGTCCGATAACTGATAGAAGTCTTGCGCAAGTAGAAACTTGGCGATGAGTAAAGGACTAGTGTCGGGTAGAAGTCCGATGTCTGTTGGTGGCCGAGGAGCTTCGGTATCACTTGGTCGAAGTTTCGCCGTCAAGGGGGAACTCTGTCTTTACTTGGGAAAAATTTAAGCGTCCTGTGGAAGTCAGATAGAATTCTGGCATCCCATTGAAGTCGGGAAGAATTTCGGTGTCCCGTGGATGTCAGGCAGAATTCCGGCGTCATTTACAATTCGGGCGGAACTCCGGCAGTGTTAGAGGAGGAGTCTCTTCTCTCCTATTCTTCTCTTCT
>NW_021550693.1:0-359 GCF_001605985.2 Dendrobium catenatum
TTTTGGTAGCATTGAGTTTAGAATAGAGGAATTTTAGATCATCTTCACCATTGGTAATCCACTTAACTTTGGCTCTTTGAGAAATCCAACTAGTAAGAGCAGCTTGAGAGTATGCAAGTTTGTTGTTGATTTGATGGAGATTACTGTTGAGTTGGGTATCCAAAGGATTGCTTTGAATCTGTGTGAGTGTCGAGTGTTGGTGAGCTTTAAGAGAGTCAATTTCAACTTGAATATGATTGGAATTGGACCATTTTTTATGCTTCAAAATGGTTTTAAGACTCTTAAGCTTGAAGTTGAAAGAGCTAAGTGGACTACTCTGATTAGGAATAGCAAACACCTCCAATAAATTATTCCAGAAA
>NW_021550694.1:0-216 GCF_001605985.2 Dendrobium catenatum
ATATATTGAGTCTTAGTGTAGATTTTGGCAGCCTCTCGACGTCTCGCTTAGATAGGAGCAATCGTTGGGAGAGTCAGGCTTGCCCTCAATACTTATAAAGAAGCGGGATGGGGTCTTATACCCCAATATGCTTAAAAAATTAATTGAGGTCTTCATCACCTACATGAGATTTTCTCACGCTAGAGAGAGAAAGAAATTGAAGGAAAATATTCTCTT
>NW_021550695.1:0-250 GCF_001605985.2 Dendrobium catenatum
AAATTTAATTTGGAAGAATTCTTTTTTTTTTTTTTGGACAATAACCAGAGCTATCTAATTTCATTTATCAGTAATAAAATTTTATACCAACAGAAATAAATTTTATTGATCAAAACATTCATATACATCTATATTCATTGACCTAAAATTACAATACTCTATAATCACATAATTATAATATATTATCACCTGTCATGAGTATAAAAGAATAGCTAAAAGAAAGAAAAAAAATAAACTAATAGTAAATATG
>NW_021550696.1:0-286 GCF_001605985.2 Dendrobium catenatum
AAAAATAAATCATAATTAAAGGTTTAAATGATAGCCGGCAATTTACGACGCCTCCTGTGATAGATACGCCAAATTTTCATACCGATGTCCGCATCATTCTCCCCAGATGGGAGAATACTCGACTCCGTCGAGTAAGCATCACAACTGCTCATGTACAACTCTGGATTGTTATTTGGAAGCACTAAACCCAATGGCCCTTTTGCAACGATTTTCAAACAGCCCTGGTTGCCCACAAGGTCAACTTGTTTGTTGCACTTTAGCTCGCCAATTATGGATGTCACTTCCA
>NW_021550697.1:0-205 GCF_001605985.2 Dendrobium catenatum
CCATAAGACCCAAACTAAAGTTTTAAGACTCGTTTTTTAGGCTACTTCCTAAGGGAAGTCATAAGTCCTACATAAATAATTAAAAATTCTCGGGCAGCTTCACTATAGAGTTAAGTTGTAAGATCCATCCTTGGGCCACTCATAAATAGAGTAATAAGCCCCAATTCTAAATCAAACTCCTGGGCAACTTCTAAGGAAGTCATAA
>NW_021550698.1:0-282 GCF_001605985.2 Dendrobium catenatum
CTTTCTGTCTATGACGAGTTTGAAGCTGAGTTCATCCAAAAATCTCTTTGGAATTTGTTATTGTCCTTCTTTACAAAAGGTTTTTCCTCTACCTTCTCCTTACTAGGAGTGGCTTTGAGTTTTGGGCAATCTGTCTTTATGTGTCCAAGTTTCCTGCACTCATAGCAAATAACATCATTTGAAACATTGGCATTTCTATTAAATTTACCTCTATTCCATTACGGGCGTCTCTTCTGCTTCCTCTTCAGAAAGCTTATGAATTGTCTAGTCATCAATGCGATG
>NW_021550699.1:0-231 GCF_001605985.2 Dendrobium catenatum
AGTCAGACGGTAAAATTTAAAACATTTCAAACAACATATCTAAAACATAGAGAAAGAGTCATAATAGATTTCAAGTAATTTTTTTTTCTCTTTCATTCAAAAATATCTACATATACATAAAAGTTCATTACATAGATGAATCTAAAAAATCTACCTGTCACATACTATCCTGCATCCATCTAATACAAAAAATTAAAAAATATCAAAAATGAACCTATCACCCGTCGTCTC
>NW_021550700.1:0-220 GCF_001605985.2 Dendrobium catenatum
TACAGTACGATGTAGGTCGTACCGTACGATCAAGAGAGCCGAAATCTGCTTGTTGGTGGACGTTATGTAGATTGAGATGTATCGTACGGTACGATATGTGTTTCGTACAGTACGATGAACAGTCAAGGCAGAGTTTTTTTTGTGTGGTGAGTGTGTGATGATCAGGAGCAGCCCTATTTTAAATTTTTTTTTATGCAGTTATATCTATGACACCTAATCT
>NW_021550701.1:0-307 GCF_001605985.2 Dendrobium catenatum
AGAGAAAGAGCAAGAGGGAGAGAGAGAGGGAGAGAGAGAGGGAGAGAGATAGAGAGAGATAGAGAGAGAGGGATAGAGATAGAGATAGAGAGAGAGCAAGAAGAAGCAAGGGAGAGAGCAAGAGAGTGTAAGGAGCAAGCGAGAGAACAAGAGAGTGAGAGAGAGAGAGAGAGAGAGAGAGAGAGTGAGGGAGAGAGAGAGAGAGAAAGAGAGAGACAAAGAGAGAGAGTGAGAGAGAGAGGGAGAGAGAGAGTGACAGAGTGTGAGAGAGAGTGGGAGAAAGAGAGAGAGAACAAGATAGAGAGAG
>NW_021550702.1:0-357 GCF_001605985.2 Dendrobium catenatum
TCCTAACAAATTGATTCAATTCTTCTTGCATTGCTAAGATCCAAAACTCATCAGAAAGGGCTTGGTTAATGGTGGTGGGTTCAATCATAGAGATAAAGGCAGAATGGTTCACCTCCTTCCTAAGTCCATGTCTAGTCTTAACTCCACTAGACGGGTCTTCTAAGATCAAATCCTTGGGGTGACTTGTAGAGTATCTCCAATCTCTAGGCAAAGTGTGTGAAGTTTCTCCCCTTTCATCAAAATTTTCTACTCCTTGGGAAACTTCTTCTACTCCTTCATTACTTATGTGCTTACTCCCCTTCCCCAAATTTTCTACTCCTCTTGTAATCTCTCCAACATCATCATCTTCTACTCCAT
>NW_021550703.1:0-345 GCF_001605985.2 Dendrobium catenatum
GCTCAGCTTAGATAAAATGATGTTGCATGGATTTTACGAAAAGAGCAAGGAAGGTGGGGATGACGTCAAGTCCGCATGGTCCTTATCGGTTGGGCTGACACCAGGGAAATAATATAAAATATGGATAGACTTGTGTTTAAGAGGTATAATCAAGTAGAAGATAATGATTTTGTGGAGACTTTTGCCATTGTAGCAAGATTAGAAGCCATTAGACTAATACCAATAGTTTTTGCATACTTTAGACTGTTCAACTTAGATCAGATGAATGCAACATAATTTATTTAGTATTATCCAGCTTAATGATAAGTGTTTTTATATCAAATTTCTTTCTACTAAATGCATGAT
>NW_021550704.1:0-324 GCF_001605985.2 Dendrobium catenatum
CATTCAACATGCTTCATATTCCGCTTTATCTGAGTTTCCTAAAATATCGCCTGAAACAACTCACGATTTCCTTCCTCTTCTTTACTATTCGGCGGCTTGCCGCCTTGCCCTAGCTTCCTCCGCTCACCTGTCTTCTCCTGTAGGTATCTCTCTCTCAGTCTCATCATCTTTTCTAACGTTTTTTCTTACAGGCATTTAGTTCACTCACACGTTTCTTTCTCCCATTATTTCTGTTTTTATAACTTCTAAAACGTTTCTTCAATTAGGTTCCTTCTTCCAAATTTTTTGGTTATGAACCTTACATTATTTTTTCTATTTGGAAGT
>NW_021550705.1:0-306 GCF_001605985.2 Dendrobium catenatum
CTCGACGTTCTGCTGAAGACCCGACGCTCTGCTCAAGGCCCGACATTCTACTCAAGGCCCGACGTTCTGCTGAAGTCCCGACGCTCTGCTCAAGGCTCGACATTCTACTCAAGACCCGACGCTCTACTCAAGGCCCGACGCTCGATCTGCTCAAGGCCCGACATTCCGCTCAAGGCCCGACGTTCTGCCGAAGGCCCAATGTTCTGCTCGAGGCCCGAAGTTCTGTTCAAGGCCAGACTACCAACTAACACTCGAACTTCCAGGTGACTTCGGGTCTAACACCAGACTCCTATCGAACAGTTACTA
>NW_021550706.1:0-202 GCF_001605985.2 Dendrobium catenatum
CATCTTACTTACAGATCCCATCAAGGAAGAAGTAGAGAAGCTTGTGGCTGCCAGCTTTATTAGAGAGATTTAGTACTTGGGCGTGATCTCCAATGTTGTAATGGTAAAGAAAGCTACAGATAAGTGAAGGATCTGTGTCGACTTCACAAATTTGAAGTCTCTGTGTAATGCCTCATAATTTAAATTGGAAGAATTACATCTT
>NW_021550707.1:0-234 GCF_001605985.2 Dendrobium catenatum
GGCTCTGCCCTTACTATAAGACAAGGCAAGAGAGGAGCCCCCTACTTTTTCACCATTTGGTGATCTTCTTCTTGTGCTCTTTACTCTACTTTATTTGTCACATTCGGTTAACGCCAACACGCGCGATTCACTAGTTTGTTCGCCGTTTTTGTTGGGGGTTCGTTTGTTGACCTCTCTTTTGCTCAAACTCTAGAACCAAGGAGTTGACTTGGTCAAACTGACCAAGCCAGGCCC
>NW_021550708.1:0-274 GCF_001605985.2 Dendrobium catenatum
TTTCCTATGATTTAACAAGTTCAAATTATAATTTTTTTATCAACCTTACATCCTAAAAAATTTGAATTAGAATATTTAACTATTTGTAAAGAATAGCTATGCCTACGATACTAAATCCCTGAGTTTTGAGTTTTCAAAAAATATATCAAAAATCTTTTAATTATTATCAAATGTGATTCCTTTGGATCAGATTAAAATCTAGCTCACAAATAAATAATGAATATTATATCTGGTCTGCTAGCTGTCAAGTAAAGTAATGATCCATTTATTCCTC
>NW_021550709.1:0-308 GCF_001605985.2 Dendrobium catenatum
TACCCTTCAATGTACATGTTTAAGCCACATAATACTATTTCAATCATTATATCAAAAATAGATATCACTCCAAAATTTAATATAATCATTCATATTTTTGCTACATATCCATCTTCACATTCTAACTCCTGCCACACTCATTTTAAATATCAATAATTTTTTTACATCCCAACATTCAAATTCACTAAACATAGTAGGTCTAATTTTGATTTTAAAAAAGTTATCTTTAAGCCTCCAAGATATCATCTTACCACACAAAATTCTAGTGGAATTTCTCCATTTAAATCAATCGGTCTTAACTCCAGAGC
>NW_021550710.1:0-279 GCF_001605985.2 Dendrobium catenatum
ATGCACCTCCTATGATATTTTATATCATGAACCATATCTTCAAGAATCATTTGGTCTCGAGTTATGGTTTCATGTGTTAATTTTATGATAGTTTGAGAACACATCCTAGGGTTTTACCCTTAGATGTTGGCAGGTCTCTCTTGGGGGATAATATTTGTGGAACTCTCCATAGGATTAAAACTCATATAAAGTTCTAATCATCTATTAAAGAAAAAAGAATGAATTGATCTTATAGGCTTCCCAAGAAATTCTTTGATTTCTTCCGGAAATACATGATTA
>NW_021550711.1:0-236 GCF_001605985.2 Dendrobium catenatum
ACTTCTAATGCAAGTTTGTCTAGTCTATGAAAAGCTTTTTCTAGTTCAATATGAGTGGTTTTCAAGGATTCGTGCTCTTCAGTTAATTCAATATGCTTCTTATTTAATGCATCAAACTCATCAAGAAGCGACATGTGATCTCTATCTAAATCAGAATTTTCTTTAACTAAGTTAGCATGCTAAATTTGTAAAGAACTAAAATCAACATTAAGCTTAGCATGCATTTTCTTCAGTTT
>NW_021550712.1:0-283 GCF_001605985.2 Dendrobium catenatum
ATATATATATATATATATGCACGCATACACATGTATAACTCATTTATGCATATTGTTCCTTTTAGATTTCCACTTTTTGCTGGTGCAAATGTTTTTTTTTTTGGGTTTTTGATTTGAATAGGATTAATTCTAGCCAATTCAGACTCATCCTAAGTTGGCTTGGATTCAATTATTTTGGTGTTGAATTAACTCTACTTGAAATACAGTTTGATTTCAAGCCGGCTTGAGCTCATTTGAAAATTGAGTTTAGGCCGACTTTCTTGAGCTCAATGGATGTAGCTTG
>NW_021550713.1:0-920 GCF_001605985.2 Dendrobium catenatum
CGTACTTATTTTGACTGAGTTTTGTTTGGGCAATGTCAAGGACGACATTTTTCTGAAGTTGGGGAGATTGTAACATCAAAATCTACTCCAGGATCGTCCGGGCCGATCTGGATCGTCCCGGGACGATCTGGATCGTCCCGGGACGATCAGTGCAATTTTTATTTCAGATTATGTACAGAAGTTCCAGGAATGATTTCCTGTAGGGATCGTCCCGGGACGATCAGTGGATGGCACAAGTCAGAGAATAGAGGTTTTTATCGTCCAAGAAAATTAATTATCGTCCTGAGAAATCATCACAGGCCGATATGGATTTGTTCAGATCGTCCAGGACGATCGTGCGATCGGCCGGGCCGATCAGAGCACTTTAAAGCTAAAACCAAGTCATTTTGAAGAGAGAGAAAATCATAAAAAATTTCTAAAATCAGCCGAGGAGAGAGAAGGTCGAGGGCAAATTTGGAAAAGCTAATTTTCGGGCGACGCCGGTCTGTTTTCGTCCGACGAGATTGTTCAAGATATTGCTGTACGCAAGGTAAGACACAATCCGCCTTTCTCAATTTTTAGAACCGTCGTGTTTAGCAGTATTATCTGTCCGGAATTGATTTTTGTTAGTGATTTTCGTCCGTATTTCTCGTCTGGTTCAGTTTTTACCGCGTAATTTTTCGTATGTTGTTGACGTGCCGAGTGTGCACATTTTGATTATTTTCTGGAGATTTTTTTCCAGGTATTTTGAATTCGGCGGTGTTTTATTTCGACTGTATTTTTCTACGATGTCTAAAAATGTTGTGGCAGTAGAATTAAAGTCTTGCAATGTTGTTATCTATATTCTGTGCAAATTTGGTATTCCGTGATTTTTTCAGGAAAATTGTGTAAATTCCGTATACAACCGTTGTGCTGCCCGATTTTTGTCTGACTTCTGAATT
>NW_021550714.1:0-253 GCF_001605985.2 Dendrobium catenatum
GAACAATAGACTTGAGATATCTAAAACATGCACTCTTTTAAATGACTTGCTCACCCAATATCACAATCCCACCACAAGACCTAGTACTACTAAAATTACACTCAATGTATTCAGTTTTAGATCTACTAATCAAAAACCTTTAGACTCTAAAATTGACCTCCATAATTCAAATTTTCAACTCTCTCTCTAGTCTTTACCAACCAGAAGAATATCATAAAAAAAAAAGCATACACCAAGATACAATCTCTTCCAA
>NW_021550715.1:0-454 GCF_001605985.2 Dendrobium catenatum
GCCATCTTCATTCTTTCAAGTGAGATTTTTACTCCTATGTATCTCATTTCCTTCACTATCTTAAACCCAAGAAGTCTGCCAATCTTCCTCCTCATATGATAGTTGACTACATTTCCAAACAGCAATTGAGATTTGCCAATATTAATCTTCTGCCCATACCACTTACAAAATTTTTCCACAATTGTCTTCATACTTTTAGCAAGCTCAACAGATGCATGAGAGAAAATTAGAGAGTTATCTGCATATAGTAAATGCGTAATCTTTGGCCCTCCACTTGAAACTTGAATGCCAAGGCTCTTCCTTCTTTGCTCCAATGAGTTAGTAATCAATTGGAAACACATGATGAATAAGTATGGTGAAAGTGGACATCCCTGATGGAATCCACTTTCTGCATTGATCCATTCAGAGTTCTTCCCGTTAATAATGATGGAGAATCTCACATCTACAACACATT
>NW_021550716.1:0-501 GCF_001605985.2 Dendrobium catenatum
CCCAACCAGTGTCTTATTTTGGTCGATTCATCAATCATCGCCAGATTTTTGTCTGTTATTAACTTGTTGTAATTCCAACAACTCCAAGTAAAGGAGCGAATCAAACTTTGTAACTAATCCAGATATAGTGAAAATTTCTCATATGGGCCAGGCCCCGTGGTTTTTCCTTTTTCGGGTTTTCCACATAAAAAAGTTTCTGGTGCTTCTCTCCCTGAATTATCTGTTGGTGTGTTGCATATACGTATATTATTAAGACATTATATTTTTCACTCTACCGCTACGTATATTCTAGTCCGCAACAACTCATATCCAAAATACTTTTTTTTGACGTGGACTCTTCTTATTGAAATATTCTATATGAATATAAATTTGATATTGAAATGATATCAAATTTAATTTCTAAAGTTTAAATCAAATATAATTCAAAATTTTATGTTTTATTAGATGAATTTTTTGAAGATATTTCAACTTTATATTGACTTTGTATCTCTCACAAAATAA
>NW_021550717.1:0-319 GCF_001605985.2 Dendrobium catenatum
GGTGCTTGTGCACATCTTTTGCTTTTTGATATATAATCTTTAAATTTGGTGTCATTACGCATCTTTTGTTGGCATCATTGGCCAATTTTTTTTTTTTATTTTTACAAACTCTATTCTCTTTTACAACTCTTAAAAAGTTCTTAGTTGTGAGTATATCTTCTAGATATTAGAGAATAGGACTCTCTCTCTAATATAGAGAATAACTATCCACAAACCAGAATCAATTAACCAATGACAAGAGTAATGAGGAATCTTGAAGTGACAAAAAAGACTTTAAGTATTATGTGTTGAGTCCAGTAATTAGGTTGTTAAGCCTAAG
>NW_021550718.1:0-531 GCF_001605985.2 Dendrobium catenatum
TGAAGCCCTCTCCCCACTGTTTTATAAAATGAGTAAAAATAGTTTTTTTCCTATCTTTCATGATTTATTTGATTATAGTTGCATGTTTTTCTTTTATTAATTAAACTTTCACGAATTTTAAAGCTTTTTTTTTTTAAACAAAGGATTTAGTGGCATTAACAAAAGGTGAAAAGAAAGCTATGTGAGAAGAGGAAGGAGAGTGAATGGGCTCACCTTATAAGGATTTGTCTTCTCCAACTTTATTCATTGCATGTGGAGATATAGTGGATCTTAGTCAGCTAAGGCCCCCCATGCCTTCAAAAGCATGTACACCTTCAGCCCTTTTTCTCAATATCTAAAACTGCAATTACTCTGTACTTTTTTGTTTTTCTTTTTGAATGAAATAGAGTCTTATACATAGCTCATTTTGGTATGTTGGTTGAGAGCTTAGGCTTCCAACTAAGAGATCTTGGGTTCGGGTCTTTGTGTATACGTTGTGTGCGTGAGTTTGCCTTAAATGACCTAAATGTCCCAAAAAAACAAAATAGTCTT
>NW_021550719.1:0-1441 GCF_001605985.2 Dendrobium catenatum
CTACTACACTGTTTGAAATACAGAGCAACAAACAACCAGCCAGACTTCTGACCCAACCTTATCACCTCGTTTGAGAAAAGGTAGGCCGCAATACAGAACTCTTTGGTCAAACCATCAGAGATAATGAGAATCACCTTATGAAAATGAAAGAGAGACCTCATTACCCGAGAGTCTTCCATGACCCTCTGCCATGCGATTGGTGCCACTTGAAGGAAGGTGCGGAGCAATTCATATTATCCAAGCCACCCACTTGAAAACCCGTTCTAACGAGGTGTTGTCCAGAATCACACGAATGTGACCTACCTTGCGACCATTTCTGGTCTACCTCATCTCACTGCCGGTTTGTGGAATGATCTAGGAGGGTTCATTCCTAATCCTAGTTATCCCTTCCAACATCCACACGGCACAAACCGCATCTCGCCCACATGGCTGTCATCATGTGACAACCATAGGAAGGCACTGAGATGTGAGCTCATAGTAGTTGTATCTAGGATGAACGTCCTAGGTACCCTACCTGGGAAATGTGATAAATATCACCACTCTCACGAGTGACAACCTAACCACACGCCCAATTGGGATGTGGACCTGACGATCCGCATCAGACAGGTACAACCTGTCTCGCTCCGAAGGCTCGGCTCCACAAAGTCTAGTTCTGAGAGCAATATCGTCCCTTTCGTCTAAAAAAGCATAGGCTACGACAACTCTTTTCCCCTTACTACTGTTGGAACGCTTGAGTTCAAGCTTGAATAAGTTCAGTGCGACAAGAGCTTACACCGGTCAAAGGTTGCCGGCCCCGCAAGGTACTCTTTCAATTCTCTTTGGTCCCGTCGCCTTATCGCTCCTATCCGCAGATTTCCTTCTGACTTCTGAAAGAGCAAAGTCGAGTTCCAGCCTTCTTCGTTCAGTCAGATCGGATCTGTGATGGATAATATTTCAATATTGGATTTCAGAAGAAAACTATTGGTTGTGGTGGTGCCTGTTATTCTTGATTTCTTGTGTACTGTTCATTGCCAAAGGGCAAGGTAATTTCTTTTTCTATGGAAAAGGTGAAAATTCTTTTGAGACAAGTAAGGTGTTCTTCCTTCATCCTCCATCCTCACTACTTCCCTTGAGAACAAGTATGCTGCTATGCAAGCTTCCTTGGTCAGACCATCAGTGGCTACGAGGATAACCTTCTTAAGGTAACCTCTCAATAGCCGAGAGCTTTCCACGGCTCTCCGCCAAGCCACTTGAGAGATTCGTAAGAGGGAGGGAAAGATAGGACTAGCTAAGGCACGTAGTGAAGAAAGTTTCATTAGATAAGAACTAGAATCCGGCCAATTGATTAGGTAAAACCCTAAAATGGATTTAGCCCTTTCTGGAATAGGATATGGAGAAGATTTCCAATTCCCCCTATTTCACAACTCGGGCATCTGGTTGTCCCAACCATTCCTTTCTATTT
>NW_021550720.1:0-899 GCF_001605985.2 Dendrobium catenatum
CTATGTGAATTTTTCTACAAATTCTGCTATAACAATTATGCTACCCAGTTTATTCATGTGATGTGAGTGTGGTCTGGATTACCAAAGCCAATGCTTAGTCCCTTTACAGATCCTGTATGTAATCTTTCTTTCTCCCCAGTTTTACTCATGTAGCGAGTATGGCCTGGGATATCAAAGCCAATAATTTTCATCTATTTATGTTCCAGTATACTTGATATATATCTGTGAACATAATGTAAAAAAAAAATAATAATATTAAAAGAGAGGGAAGCTCTTAATTGAGTAGAATTGGTTGCACTTGTCGCAAGTGGAACCCGGTTCTAAGCTCAAAGAGCCCAAAGTCCCTCCAAATTCTCTCCTCTTTCATCTCCTTAAAGCATTTTGTTGATTGTTTAGGAGATAGCCATGTGTTCATTTCTTCTATTATGATTATTCACTTATAATGGAATGTTGTTTTCCCTTCCATATGATGTGGTACATCCTGCCCTAGGTGTTAACATCATTTCTTAGTGGAGTTTGATCTTCTAGCAGAAAGTTAATCCACTACTCCTTTCAGTGACATGTTTCTCATCGAGATCTTGCTTTAGTTATAAAAATAGTCTCTTTGAATGCATAAATGCTGATTATGCTTCTCACATGGTCCCAACAGTTAGTATGGGTGTTACCACTGTGATCCCTTTTTCAATCACTGATATTCGATTTGATGAATGTTATTTTTAGTGGCAAATTTGTTCCCTCGCCACTTCACTTGATCTTTGATATGACATTACTCTTCCTACTCGGTCGTTTATATGTTTCTCTGTTTAGAGAGATATATATCGATCGTTCATTTCATATCGTCGTATATGATTTCAGTTAATCAAAGAAATTCTACTTATATTGGAATTACTCATGGCCAC
>NW_021550721.1:0-743 GCF_001605985.2 Dendrobium catenatum
ACGGTGCCCTTGCCTCCGATGATGTTGTCTTGGCTTGAAGCTCTAACATCCTTTTCATCATATCTATATTCGAAAGTTTGCCCTCAATTGTTGAAACTCGCTTCGAATTTAGATTTCAGTTTTCTATTGGCCCCAACTAGCCTCTCATCCAACGCATCAACCTTCATAGCCACCAAAGGTCCCAAAAAAGGTGCTTTGATACCAGTTTGATAGGATTCCAATCTCCTCACTGCAAAAAAATAGCAATACAGAAGGAAAAAAAATATAGCAGAAATACGCAAGAAAAGAAGAGATTATGAGCTAATTCTCTTTGATAAAGGCACAACAAACCAAGATATAGGTTGGTCTACTATTCGAGAGATAAATCGGCTCTCCACACACCGTAGGCACTACTAGGAACAACTCCAAAGAAAAACTACAACAAACACAATCATATCATGAAAATAAAACAACATAATTAGCCCTAAATAAGCTCTCCTAATTCCCTCACAAATTTGAATTCAATTCAGCTCTCCTTCTCAAAGTAAACCTTCATAATTTCATCCCAATTAAATCTTCCCTCTTTCCCCAAATAATCATTTCTAATTTCCTCCCAATCAAATCAGCCATCTTTTCTCTAAGCAAACAATTCATAATTCCCTCACAGTCAAATCAGCCATCTTTTTTTTCTTAAATAAACATTACTAATTTTCTCCCAATTTTGATATTCTATGAGAAGTAATTAATCCCCTTTTGACCCCCTC
>NW_021550722.1:0-284 GCF_001605985.2 Dendrobium catenatum
ACCACTATACACCTTATTGGTGGGTAAGCTCTCCATCTTTTCGGAAGCTATAAATCCTACCCATCCGCGTCACACAGGTGACGTCACTTCTCTCTTTCTCTCATGCTTGCTTGAAATGCTTGGCCTCTCTCTGTTTTTCTCCAGTTTTCTCTTCCGCGGATCGGCCGGATGTTGACTGAACCTTATGTGATTGATCGAGCCAAGTCGGGACATTCCCCTTTGATTAGGAAAACCTAGAAATCTCTTGCACTAAACCCATTAGAGGAGATAATCTAACGTCCTTA
>NW_021550723.1:0-212 GCF_001605985.2 Dendrobium catenatum
TCAAATTTGTCCCCTTAGACAAACATCTAACTCAGGTATACAAGGTCCCCTTGGACGAAGCAACCCATGGCTGTCGACAAGGATCTTTCTGTCTGGTTGGGTCGACTACGTCCTCTGACTAAGTAGATTAGGGACCACGATGGCCTGGGATGACGGAACAATGGGATCTTGATCAGGTCCATTATCCATTCCCCCCTTATCCGCTTTAAGTG
>NW_021550724.1:0-319 GCF_001605985.2 Dendrobium catenatum
TGAAGCAGGCAGAGAACCCAACTCCTTTTGCTTTCTCCAGAAGCAGACAGAGAACCTCAACTCCTTTTCTTCCTCCTAAAGCAGGGAGAGAACCTCAACTCCTTTTGCTTCCTCCTGAAGCATGCAGAGAATCTCGACTCCTTTCGCTTCCTCCTGAAGCTGGCAAAGAACCTCGACCAATTGCGGAAGCTTACCTCCCTTGAACCCCCAAGGACGAAGGATGAAGACTGGAGAAGATGCCTTGGAACCTTTCTTAGAGAAATCTTTGTGAATCCCTCTCACAAACTCCCCCTCACAAGTTCCTCGCTCTCTCCCCCTC
>NW_021550725.1:0-339 GCF_001605985.2 Dendrobium catenatum
TGATGGTTCTGATTGATAGTGGGGCCACTCACAATTTTATAGCTTGCAGACTGGTGGAGAGAGTGGGGCTACCAGTGACCCAAGGGAGAGGTGTAGAAGTCCTGTTGGGCACGGGGAAGGAGCACTGTAGCAGGCAGTGCAAGGGAGTGACCCTCACATTGCAAGGAGAGGAGACAGTGCAAGACTTTCTACTGTTGGACTTGGGAAGCACTGATGTGATACTGGGGATGCAGTGGCTCCAGTCCTTAGGTGAGATGAAGGTGAATTGGAAGAAGTTATATATGGAGTATGGGAAGGGGAGCGGAGCAGGAAGGTGACACTGCAGGGAGACCCCAGTTT
>NW_021550726.1:0-395 GCF_001605985.2 Dendrobium catenatum
TGTTTTGTCAGCATGACCATAGTGGATATGATGGAGGTCGGAAAGATCGTTGTCTGGTGATGGAGGTCAGAAAGACCATAGTAGGCGACGGAGGTCGGGAGGACCGTAGTTGGCAGGAGACCGGGGTTTGAGTGACCGTTGTCTGGTGATGGAGGTCGGTGTGACCATAGTAGGCAATGGAGGTCGGGAGGACTGTAGTTGGCAGGAGACCGGGGTCTGAAAAACCGTTGTATGTTGATGGAGGTCGGAAGGACCATAGTAGGCGAAGGAGGTTGGTAGGACCGTAGTCGGCAGGAGACCGGGATCTGAAAGACCGTAGTAGGAAGGCAATACTTCTATAGAAGTTCGGGTGTCAGGTGGTGGCCTAATGGAGCTCAGGGCCTTGAGTGGTGGTC
>NW_021550727.1:0-336 GCF_001605985.2 Dendrobium catenatum
TTCCAAATTAATGATAATCTAATTAAGGAAAGAGGGGCTTTCGGAGGGAATTTAAACTTCCTAAATCATGATTCTAAATTAGGAAAAGGGTAATTACATCTAATCTAATTTAAGATCAAATTAGACTTAATTTAGGAACTTTCCTAAGTTAGCTTAGTTAATTTAGGAAAATATTTGAATTTCAAATATATTTCTTTTCCAAATTGATAAGACTTGTTTTAGAGGAATTAAGGATGGTTTGAATTTTGAAATTCAAAATTCAGTGGGCCTTTGGAGGTGATTTAAAGGTTTTCCAAATAGGGAATCTTAAATTAGGAAGAAGTATTTAAATCAAAT
>NW_021550728.1:0-1408 GCF_001605985.2 Dendrobium catenatum
ATCAGTTTGTCCTAATGAGGAAGAGATTCCATCCATCCCAAACCATAGCATTAATCCTTATGGCCCTTGGATGCAAGTGAAATTCAAAAACATGAAGAAATCATTGAAGAACCAATTCAATGCCAAGGGTATTTCAGCTGCAGTAAAATCTGGATCAAGACTTTCTATTGAACCAGACGGTGTTACTCAAACATTGGCAGACGGGAATGAATTAAATCAGAAGATAGATCAAGCTGAAGATGCAGATTTCATTCGTCTAAATGAAGAAGCTGTTGAATTTCAGGAAGAAGACGAAGTGGTGGTTAAACATAATTTGAAAATCAAACCTGTCCAACATGATTCATGGGATTCTGTTTTATTAACAAATAATTTCAATACTTTAGTTGAGGTGGATAATATGGAAGCAAATTTGTTAGAAGAAATTATTGAAATTGGAACTGAAAATGCTGAAAATATGGATATTCAAAATTTAAATTTTGAAAATCCAGAACATGAGAAGAAAGCTGATTCATCGGTGTTTAAAATCTCAGATATAGAGGCTCTAAAATCGGTCTCCTCTCTAACAAATGCAAAGAATTCGGTTGCTGTAATAGAGGATGTTCAAACTCCATCAAAGACATCCGTACCTCCTTTTTTGACTGAAATTCAGGGAGTCAAAACTGATTTATCAACAACAACCTTGGCGGCTGAATGTAATGGAATTGGTAATCATACTACATTCCATTATTCTTCCTCTCCCCCATCAGCTATTAGCTTGAATTTCAAAAAGGCTAATCTTAAAAAAGAGGAAAAAATTGTTAAGAATGGCTCCTCTAGATCAAAGCATGTCTTATTCAAAGAACTTCAAACTTTTGGTCCGATGAAAGATCTACCTAGAAGGAAGATAACTGATCACAAAGAGAAGAACGGTGGGAAAGGTTCTTCTTCCCTCTTAGCCCACTAATATGAAGTTGGATTCTTCACTTGATAGCAACAATACAAAGTTATTTTTGAAGTTAAAGATTTTGATCTTAAAGTTTGATATAATTATATCAAACTTTTGGAATTTACTATTGAAATGTCATTTTAATTTTAGATTTCATTTCCTTTTTCCTAGTTTAATTTGTTGTTTTAAACTTTGCCTAATTGTTCATGAGATTTTTACTATTTCTTATTCTCTAACTGGATGGGAACTCTGGGATACTAATCAACCTTCTGGTTGTCTTATATTTTGGTATCCCCTGCATCTCAATAGTTTCAAAATAGGAGTTAGTGGATTTCATTACAATTATAATAAGTTTAAAGTAACAAATTACATTTTTAATAAGATCATTTTGTTGTTAAACAAAGGGATCATTTAGTTCTTTCTTATAGTTTGTATTAGGTTATCTTTTTTCTTTCTAATGCAATTTTTATGCATTCTCTCAAT
>NW_021550729.1:0-245 GCF_001605985.2 Dendrobium catenatum
TTAAATAGAAGAGCTTCAAATGGGCTCATTAATTGCAAGTTGTCGACTTTATCGCCAATGACGATATGAAAATTGTCATGGTCGATCAATACAAAATATCATAAGATCGGCCAGAGCATCGCCCTGAATGCAAACTAGATGATTGAAATTTGCTTGATCGTCCTGGCCGATCTCATGATTGTCCTGGCCGATCAGCTCAAATCAGAGAAAAATCGTTCAGAGCATCGCCCTGAATTTGAGCTGGC
>NW_021550730.1:0-428 GCF_001605985.2 Dendrobium catenatum
ATCGCCCTGTTTTTGAGCTGGCCGATATAGATCGTCTAGGCCATCGTCCTGGTCGATCATGCAATCGTCCCGGCCGATGTGATCGTATCAATCAACCATTAATGCTTTCCAAAGATACCAGATCAATTTAGGCATGATTGAGTTAGATCGTCCTGGACGATAATAATATCGTCCTGGCCGATTGCCTAAAATAATGAATACCTAATCTGATCATGGCGGTTGATTCTTTCTGAATTGAGATTATCGTCCTGGCCGATACAACTATCGTCCAGGACGATCTGTTGACGGGTTCCTTAATGAGGATGCCCTAATTAGGGTTTCTTATTTTGGACAGATCGTCCAGGCCGATATTAATATCGTCCCGGTCGATGTTACCAAAAATAGATATCAAATAGGGAGCAAGAGAATTTCTACCAAGTTATAGCCAC
>NW_021550731.1:0-286 GCF_001605985.2 Dendrobium catenatum
AATTAAAATACTATTAAAATTACTAATTACTAAAAAAATGAAATAAATTAAAATTTAAATAATAGTTTTACATTTAAATCTTTTCACTTAAATTATGGAAATAGTTAATATTAATTTTAGTCATTTTTATCAAATCATTTAAATAGTTAAAAATTTAATCATTTTAATTAAATTATTTAAAAGCAGCCAAAAATTGAAGAACCTGTCGAAATATTCTTCTAGAAAGAAACCGCCAAAAAATTCCATCGAAAAAGTTATGTCATTATCTTCCATCAGAAAACTATCG
>NW_021550732.1:0-269 GCF_001605985.2 Dendrobium catenatum
TTGTTATCGTTTCTTCTGTTCATTTTACAAAATTATTTATTTATTCTTGACCGAACGCATGAAATATGCTGCATTTATTAGGAAGAAAAGAAATATAAAAAATAAAAGCATTTTAGTTAATAGAAAGTAACAACCATTCTCTAGGGCCAATTTGTTTCATTATAATTATATGAAATTGGTTGAAGCTTTATTTGAGACAGATTTCTTATTATTTTTTAAATTAGTTTTTAGTATAAAAATTTTTAATTTTAAAATTTATATACTAAAAA
>NW_021550733.1:0-410 GCF_001605985.2 Dendrobium catenatum
TTGTATACATGAAACTACAACAACTTCAAAAGCAATTCTTTTGGGTTAGAGGCGAAAACAAACAATTTTAGCAGATTCTTAGTTGTTCCACAAGATCTTATGTTATCTAGCTAAGGGTACAAGACATATCGCATACATCTCAAACCATTAAAAGATATATAAATAATAAACAATCAAATAAAAAACAAATTACATAAAAATTAATCATAATAAAAGAATATTCTTAAGGAAACCATTCAAGATACTGATAGGAAACACTTGTAGATCTTTTGAAAAATAGCAAAAACAGTGATTGGACTGCTGTCCACAGCAGGAAAACACAGCAAATCTGCTGCTTACAGCAGTTTACAGCAGAATTTAAGAGGAAATTGCAAAGAAAACTCAAAGCAAGATTTGTATTCCACTAGTAG
>NW_021550734.1:0-285 GCF_001605985.2 Dendrobium catenatum
GATATGTTGGATTATGCTAGTATCTTTGAATAAGCTGTTAGACTCTCCAACATGAAAGGGAGTATTGGTGTTCCTTAAAAAGTGATTGGCCAGAGCCTAGTCGTAGTTAGGGTCAGAACACAGGGTGTGGAGTTTGTCTCCTATAGTAGTCAGTTCCAGGAGCTCTTGACAGTCTTGATAAGTGATTTCGATAGGTCGTCTATTCACATAGGACTGAAGAGCGGTAAAAGAGGAAATGATGTGAAGGCTAGCAAAAAAACTCAAATAGTAACTTCAAATTAAATG
>NW_021550735.1:0-236 GCF_001605985.2 Dendrobium catenatum
TCTGTTTAAAAAAATAATAAAAAATGATAGCCAAATAAAAATATAGAAGTTATCTAAAAAGCCAAAAAAACTTTGCCAAACGAACCAAGGCTGAAAAAACATAGAGCGCTGATCGTGCTTAGCGACTCTCTCTCCTCTTACGGTCAATTCGAATTCCAACGTATTTATAGCTAGCAATTAAAAAGATAAATATATTAAATTAAAAAATATTTCCATATTATTTAAAATTTTAATAT
>NW_021550736.1:0-210 GCF_001605985.2 Dendrobium catenatum
TTCCCGAAATTTAGGGTCTTATAATCAAAGATCTGCCTTGGATCCTAAATATATTTTGGACACTGGACCACAGTCGTCCGATCCTAACTAATGCAGTGCAAGGTCTGGACTTACCCCGGCCTGGATTGGGGAGCCAGCTAACCACCTAATCGATTTAAAATAGATGAGTCCGATCTTTCATGAAAGAATGGTGGGGACGTTATAATTAGA
>NW_021550737.1:0-266 GCF_001605985.2 Dendrobium catenatum
TTCTGCTTTGTTGTTGTTTTAGATTATTTTGTTTTCTCTTTGGTTTTATTATTGGTTTTCCTTATGTTGAATCTTTTCAAGATTTTAAATTTTGGAGTTTTGAAGATAGTGTTTAGCTTTTCTAAATCGGTTAAAGGGAGAAACACCGTTAATGGTTTCGCTCCTTCTAACCTTGTTTTGTGGTATGATTTTCTTCTCTAAATAAATTTCTAACTCATTTTAACCAATAGTTTTTGAAATTAAGATCCTTTTTCTTGCTACAATAA
>NW_021550738.1:0-223 GCF_001605985.2 Dendrobium catenatum
TTGGTTCTTGGTTCAGGATCAAATATGAGTCGCCTTGGAAAACTCCTCCAACTCATGCCTCTAAATTCTGGAAATTGATTTGCTCAGTTGCTGTTTCTATTCGTCCACAGATTTCCTTGAGGGTCAACTTTCCATGCAACTTGTCTTTTCTTTGGGACCCGTGGTGTAATGACAATGCTGTGGCGGATTTATTTTTCTCTCATAGGCTGTCTCACTTGCGGGT
>NW_021550739.1:0-307 GCF_001605985.2 Dendrobium catenatum
TTCTCTTCTTCATTTGCTTCTTGCTCTATCTCTTTCTATTTGGAATATCCAATCTCCATGTTATGTAAGATAAGGAGGAGATTTTTGAATAATAGTAAAATGTACTTTTGAGGAACTAGATTTACCTTTCATCATTGATGGGGTTACTTAACTAGAAAAGACATTATGCCTCATAAGAAAATAGTGTATTGCATCTTCATAGATATGCACTTCATTAACATAGATTAGTTTGATGTGTTTTTTACTGTAGTACTAAACAACCTTACACACATACTTTATGCATGATCACAATATTCTAACTTCAATT
>NW_021550740.1:0-746 GCF_001605985.2 Dendrobium catenatum
ACCAATCCTGTGAGGGCTACGAACTGACTCTGTCTCATCTCTCTCTGCGGATCCCTCTGGAGTAGGTGCCACCTCCTCATCGCACATCATCGGGACTGCCTCTGCCTCGGAAGTAACTGCTACATCCATCAAATCATCTACATCGTCAAACTACTCTGTATCTAATGGTGGTGCTGTCTCTACTGGCTCAACTGGGTCGACAGGGTGTCCGCCTGCCGACGCCTCCAAACCCACCTCCAGTCAGACCCAGAGCTTCCTGTATCCGTTTTAGTACCTCAAAGAAGGATTAATATCAGTAACGTTCTCCGAGATAGAAGGGTCCCTCCTGACGTACCCTACTTTGGTCTTAGCCGTGGGGCGAAGTCCTTATGGCTACTGGTGTTCCGAAGTCCCTCTCTCAGGGATTCCGCTAGTCGCTGCACCGTTTAATCCGAGTATATACCTGTATCAATCGGGAGAGTAACTTCGACAGACCTCTCGATATAGTTTGGGAAGCAGATTTTGGACAGAATAAGTGTTGATGGCAAGGGGGCGACACCTCAGCGAGCGGTAGTCTCTCTAGTACAGACCGCCAGTAGTTAGCTCCTGTGAAATTCTCCACGCTATAGAACGAGCCCAAGCTCCAGGACCGGAGGACACCCACAGCACGGCGCCTGCCAAACAAGCTCCAGGCTAGCTTCGAAGTAGTAGTAATTAGCCCTAAAGCAGGTTAGTTCACGTGCAGAGCGCCGAGTCCCAACTTAGAC
>NW_021550741.1:0-224 GCF_001605985.2 Dendrobium catenatum
TCTGTCCGCTAGCACGAGTATTGCGGATCCGGTGGCAATGTGTCGTAGATCGTAGACGTCTTCTGTCCGCTAATACGAATGTTGCGGATCTGGTGGCGTGGATTTTGATATTGACTCCCACTTTCTCATTCACCGGGGGAATTCTTCTGGACTTTGATATTTGTAGATGTGAATATCGTCTTCCTCTTGAATATATAATCAAGAAGGAATTTTGGAACACCAGG
>NW_021550742.1:0-266 GCF_001605985.2 Dendrobium catenatum
TCTCTCTCCTCAAGGTATTCTTAGGTCAAGGCAGCAGTAAAAGCTTGTTAAAAATGTTAAACAAGAGCTCTTTAAATAGAAGAGCTCCAAAGGGGCTCATTAATTGCACTTAGCCGACATTATCATCCAGGATGATAAGGAAATCGTCCTGGCTGATCAGTTCAAAATGTGGAACATCGGCCAGACCATCGCTCTGTTTGGGTGCTGGATGATTAAAAAATTGACTTGATCATCCAGGCCGATATCACGATTGTCCTGGCCGATTA
>NW_021550743.1:0-215 GCF_001605985.2 Dendrobium catenatum
AAGAAATGCTTAACAATGCTAACATAGTTAAACACATTGAAATGTCATATCGAGCCTGAAAGTGCCTAGCAGTATTATTTATCTTGCCAAAATTATTCCACATCTTTAAATAAGTTATATAATGGCTATAAGCTTTTGCATCATTACAACTTTCCAATTCTAGGTTGGGTCTAACTTTCCAACTTTTTAGAATGAAAGATGTTCTCTCATTCAGG
>NW_021550744.1:0-235 GCF_001605985.2 Dendrobium catenatum
TAACTCATTCAAATAGCAACTATTCAAACATCTCTGAGCTGGCTGTGGTGGCGGTAGTGGAAGAACACTGGGCTGACTAGCCATTGGCCTTTTTCCTTTGTCAACTACCGACACTACTGCTTTTTTCTCAAAAGTCTTAACCAATCTAGGACCTTTCTTGTCTTCAAACTGCTCTCATAGGAATGGCATCCTATGAGTCTCTTCCTGCAAATTGCTAGCCTTATTAAGAAGTTTT
>NW_021550745.1:0-887 GCF_001605985.2 Dendrobium catenatum
TTGAAATTGAGGAGATGACAACTACAACCTCTACTAATGAAATGGAGTTAGAAGATGTGAATAGTTCAATTAGTTCAGGCGAAAATGAGAACGAGGATGAAAGTGAAGATACCCTTGAGAGCAATGAAAATAGTTTTGATGATTCTGATTAGTTTTTATAATTTAGAATTATACAATTTTAATATTTTGTAATATTTTGAATAGTACTTTTTGAATTCTAAAAAATAAAATTGTTATTTGCCAGCTTTTATTTATTAACTGCTCTTTGAAATTCATTAACTATTTTATTAATTGCTTCTCGTAATTCATTACATGCTTCATTAATTTTTTTAATGCTTTAGTAATTATTTTTTTTTAATATTGCAAATGGCTTCAGGCGACGATCCTCCTCATAAATCATTTACCTCAAAGTTTTGCCGGAAGAAGATTACTGCTAGCAGACCCACACAGGCTGAGATAGGTGAGGGGCCTTCAGTTCCACTAGATCTACTTACACCACCGCCACCACCTGCCACGAGCTAGCAGCATTCCCCAGAGCAGGGTCAGGGACATTCAGATCCACCTCCTGTTGTACCTCCATACTTTCCTGGCCACTTCCCTCCTCCCTCGATGAGTCCTCACTTCCCCTCTCTAGATCAGATACATACTTATCCATTCTATCCATATTACCCCCCACCATCATCACAAGCAACTGGTCCATCCACTGGTCCCCACCCTCCTTACCCTTACCCATATTACTACCCCTATCCGGTGCAGCAAGAACAGGGTGGACCATCAAGACCAACAGAGGTTGGCGCTAGTCCGCCGGCAGTAGCAACAGATAAGCGTCAATATATTGAGCCTGATGGCAATAAGTAAGTTCAATTTAAGTTATTAAGTTGTTTTTA
>NW_021550746.1:0-206 GCF_001605985.2 Dendrobium catenatum
CACAAATGAGTCCGAATCAAGGGTTCAAAGCGCTGTTGGAAGGTTCAAACCTCAATTTGAGTTACCAAACAGTCTCCGATTTTGACGAGCTTATACTCGAATCGAACTGCTCGACGAGAAAAATCCTATGAGCCCAAGATCGCTAAATTCCAACATCATTCAGGCCTCCAAATGGCCAACAAACGGTGCACGATCGAAGGACTCGC
>NW_021550747.1:0-234 GCF_001605985.2 Dendrobium catenatum
AAAGTATCTATTACTTCAGTTACTGTTTTGGTTTTTATAGGGAGCACATTAATGAAATAATCCATTATGATTATAAGTGACATTTTATTTAGGTTTCGTTTGGGACGGCTTTCCTACTGCTTCTTGAAGCAACTTTTTAATATATAAATTAAAATTTTTGTATTAAAAAGTTATTTTAAAAAGTAATAAGAAAGTCGTTGTGGGCTCCGAAAATTCGGCCCCGGCCTCCACTCG
>NW_021550748.1:0-1721 GCF_001605985.2 Dendrobium catenatum
AAAATTCATTAAATATGTTCGCGAACAAGCTCGATAAGCATTAAACGAACGAACATGAAATGAACATGAACCGAACATTCATTAATTTAAATGAATCAAACATGAACACAAACAATAAAGCTCAAACAAACATGAACAAGTTGAGATTAAATGAACACAAACATGAACATTCACATACTCGGCTCGGCTCGGTTCGTTTGCAGTCCTATTCGAACCTATTCTCCGCGTCTGTTGCCGGATGCAATAATTTGCCCAAGGTGCCGGGCCATTATTCCTGACGATACTTTGATGTTCTATCCCAGCTATGCAGCAAGATTCCAGCAGGTAGGAATCTGCTAACCTGGGATAGAGAGCATGGCTAGGAAACAATGTCTTGGAAAGCCAAAAAGTTAGATTGGCATAGATTTGGAACTTTGTGATTCACACAGCTTATTTTGGTCTGCCAACCAATTGGTTTTAACTTCTCAGTCATAAGTATGTGATGTGTGTGTGAATTTATCTTAATTAGGGGTACAAATGAGTCAAGTCGAGCTCAAGTCATGGGGTGTTCGAGTTGAGTTCGACTGTCAAATACTGAGCTCAAGTTGAACTCGAAAGATGAGCTCGAGCTCGACTCGTCTCATAAAACGAGTTGAGTCGAGCGGCTCGTCGAGTTCCTTCCCGAACTGCATCGTCCGCGAATCCTACTAATCATCCCAAGCTACGTCGACCGTCGTTCCGTCGTCGAACCCGCAAGATCCATCGAAGCCCACTCCCGCCTGCAAATCCCGTCAACCGTCGTCGAAGCCTCCGTCATCTCGTCGTCGAAGCCGCAAGCTCCGTCGAAGCTCACTCCCTCCTGCGAATCCTGTCGACCGTCGTCAAAGCCTCCGTCGTCCAGCCGTTGAAACCTTCGTCACCCCGCTGTCGAAGCCGCAAGCTCGTCCCGCCATCAAAGCCGTAGGCTCGTCCTCCCAAGCCGCCAGCTCCGTCGACCGCCTTCGAATTCCACACCCGCCTTCGAATTCCGCTCCCCCTACGTCGTCTTTTCTTACACGAGCTACTCGACGAGCTCTCGAGTCGAGCAGCAGAGTGTTCGAACTCGGGCTCATTAATCCTTCGAGCTCGAAATTGTGTTCAACCTCGACTTGCGAGCTCGATAAGCTCAACTCGTCGAGCCCGAGCCGGCTCACGAACCGGCTTGACTCGGTTGCACCCCTAGTCTTAATTGATCTAAATGTTCTAAGTTTTAACCCCCAAAAAAAAAAACTTTGTGATTTAAGAACATCTAAAAATTAGGTTCTTTTTTTTAGTTGGTGTTCTTTCCTTTAAATAGTAAGCTACCTATTTGTTTATTATCTCAAATCCATGCAGGTGACCGGAATGGGACAAACTATAGCTAGGGACCTCTAAATCTTGAAACTCTACAGTTTTTTATTCAAGAATTATCCTATCTTTGGTGACTGCCGGTGGAAATTTTATTAGGTGCGGAATGCGGACAGGGTGAGAGCCGTCCGTACAAATACAAGGTACCTAGTGATACCGAGTGCGATTTTATACTAGTTTACGGATGGTTCTCCCGTCCGCACTCCGTACCTAATAATTTCTCCTGCCAAATAGGAAACCTACGTGAACTTGCCTTTGGGAGAAAGAACAACAAATATATTTTTAGGTAATTGTTTTTTAAAATAATTTTTAATTTAACAAATTTTTTAACTACAAATTTATTTTATAAAACAATA
>NW_021550749.1:0-260 GCF_001605985.2 Dendrobium catenatum
GAACAATAAGTATATCCTTTCCACATTTCTTCAAAAAAAGAGTTGTATCCACACTTCCTTTTTCAAATGATTTTTTAAGTAGGATGGTGCTCAACCTCTCATACCAAGCCCTAGGTGCCTATTTCAATCCATATAATGTCTTTTTCAACTTGAAAACAAGATTTGGGTATTTAGAATTTTCAAAGCCTGGAGGTTATTCTACAAACACATCCTCTTGAATTACCTGTTGACCTCATTTTTGTATGAGGTCACTAAGACCC
>NW_021550750.1:0-297 GCF_001605985.2 Dendrobium catenatum
ACGTCTTGTTTTGAATGTATTTAGATTCTGCATTTACAAGAACTAGTTTCAATTGAAAATTTTTGGCCTGTCTGCAGTTATTTTCCAAAACTGTAAACAGCATTATTTTAAACTATTCAATTATTTTCTTTAAACTTCGAAATTACATAACTTTATCGTTTTAAGTCCGCTGTCGACGCACAGCACCTTGTTCTAGATGTACTGTGAAGTCTGCATATTTTGAAATTATTTTCAGATAAAAAGCATGTCTGTATTTTCTATTATTTTAAAACCAGTGAAATAGGGCTATTTTAAAAT
>NW_021550751.1:0-1063 GCF_001605985.2 Dendrobium catenatum
ATTTAATAATTAATAATTATAACTATAAAATTTTTAATAAATATTTTTTATAACTTTGAAATTTGATTCATGTCATTAAGACAATTAGATTGAATATTTTCTTATGAGAAAATTAGATCGTTTAGATTGCAAAGATTGTAAAGTTATTCCGAGTGAAAATTTTTGTACCCAACATCGATTATTAGTTTTGGACATTAAGATAAAGGAGTAGAAAATAAAAAATAAAGTGAAACGATGTTCTAAAATTAGATTGGTGCATTTAAAGAATATTAACAAAAATATTTTGAGAGTAAGATTTTAGATCTTAAGATTTTGTCTGTGCATGAGGATGTTAATACTATGTGGGAAAAAGCGGCTAGTGATATAAAGAATACTGCAAAAGATATGCTTGGAGTATCAAAGGGAAAAGCTCCTAATAGTAAAAATAATTAGTGGTGGAATCCAAATGTGCAAGAAAAGATTAAAAATAAGAAGATTTGTTATAAAAATTGGTTTAATTCTAAAATTTCTGATAATTGGGAAAAATATAAAGAGACTCGTAAGGAATCTAAGAAAGCAATATGCGATGCAAAGACCTTAGCTTTTAGTGATTTCTATAATAGATTAGATTCTGAGGAAGAACGATATATGTATAAATTAGTCAAACAAAGAAATATGATTAATAAGGATTTAGTTCAAGTGAAGTGTATTAAGGATGAAGATCAAAAAATATTTTTCTTAAAAGATAATATTCAACAAAGGTGGATGAGATATTTTGCTAAACTTTTTAACAAATATTGTGAAAATAAGATTGACTGTAGTGACCTTAGCATCCTAAATGAAAATAAGATTTTTGTTTTTATCGGCGTATTAGTAAAATCAAAGTTAAAGAGGTTTTAAGGAAAATGAAGGGTGGAAAAGCTGTTGGACCTGATGATATTCCAATAGAGGTGGAAATGCTTAGGAGATGAAGGAAATTCTTGGCTTACTAAACCTTTTAATACTATTTTTAAAACTAAAAAGATGCCAGATGAGTGGAGAATAAGTGTGTTAATTCCTAATTTTAAGAATAAAGGTGATGCAC
>NW_021550752.1:0-342 GCF_001605985.2 Dendrobium catenatum
ATTATTTAATTATTTTTTTATTTTTTATTTAATTATTTTTATATTAAAATTGCCCCATCTCAAAATTGGAGATGGTTCCGCCCCTGGTCTCAGTGCTATACAAAAATTCAGCAAGCTTAGGAAAAATGAATAAGATACATGGAAAACTTGGAAAAGGAAAAAATCACGAGGTCTGGCCCAGTAGAAAAATTCATTATGTAGTAAGTGATACAAGAATCCTCCTTTTGTCACTATTGAAGAAGAGGAGGATTAAACAAACTTATGATTTTCCTGATGGAGATTACATAAATCAAGTGTCCATGGAGGGCTAATCTATACCCAATAATAGAACTTGATTTTCTC
>NW_021550753.1:0-298 GCF_001605985.2 Dendrobium catenatum
AGGTCTGAAGAGTGGTGTCTCCGGCGACAAGTGGAAGGCCGTGCGACTGAGTTCCTTTGATGTAACGCAGAATGCGTTTGAGTTGTGAGAAGTCAGCGTTGGTAGGATTCTGCATGTGTTGGCATACTTGATTGGTTGCGTATAATATGTCAGGTCGGGTGATTGTGAGGTACTGAAGAGAGCCGGCAATTCGTCTGTACTGCGTCAGATCGTGGAAGGGTTCATCAAGATGCTGCGGATGTCGTCCTGCCGGAGTAGCTGGAGTGGAACATGGTTTGCAATCCATGAAACCAGTTTC
>NW_021550754.1:0-431 GCF_001605985.2 Dendrobium catenatum
ACAGCCAAAATCAAGGGCTGGAAATGACTTCAAAACAGAAAGCTCACTTTTCTGAAAAGAACGAGGGGTTATACGCAAAAATCGGATTTAAAACGGCGAAGATACGAATTTCCGAAGTTTAAAATATAATAAAATAGTATTTTAAAATAGTGTAGATTTACTGTTTTTGTAATAACAGCAAATGCAGACATGCTTTTTACCTGAAAATAGTTTCAAAATATGCAGAATTCAGAGTACATACAAAACCAGGTGCTGTGCGTCGACAGCGGACTTAAAACGACAAAGTTATGTAATTTTGAAGTTCAAATACGATAATTAAATAGTTTTAAATATTGCTATTTTACTGTTTTGAAAATAATTGCACACAGACCCAAAAACTTTCAAGAAAAACCAGTTCCAGAAAGTGCAGAATCCAAATACGTTCAAATCGA
>NW_021550755.1:0-202 GCF_001605985.2 Dendrobium catenatum
ATGATAACTATGAGAGCTGCTACATCTCTACATCCACGTGTATCAAAAAAGCTATTTTTGAGAGAATTCTCAAGTGGAAATATCACTCTGCTATCCTGGATATGTTTTGATCGTGGTTTATTTCTCATTTGCGGATGTTTTTGTGCCTTATGGTTTACATTCTGTTCGTTTCTCAATTTGGGGCTCTCAGTAAATATGTCTG
>NW_021550756.1:0-275 GCF_001605985.2 Dendrobium catenatum
TCAGGACTGTGCGGTGCACATCAATCGGGTCCAAAAATTAAATTAAAGATTAAGAGACTTAGATACTTCTGGCCTACAATGATTGACGATTGCATGAATACTGCAAAGCACTGTCATCAATGTCAGGTCCATGGTGTGGTTTTACATCAACCGCCTAATGTGTTACACCCTACGATAGCCTCGTGGCCCTTTGAAAGTTGGGGCACGGATATCATTGGGCCGATTGACCCTCCCTCCGCGAGAGGTCATCGTTTCATATTAGCAACGACTGATTA
>NW_021550757.1:0-269 GCF_001605985.2 Dendrobium catenatum
TCTCAAGAAATGTATACATCAATCAATGTAAAGAGACTTTTGATGATTTGAAGATTGATGAATGTATATCTAGCATTTTGAATGTTGAATGTTCAAATGCTAGCACATTTGTTCCATTTCATGCTTCTCTAAAGTTTTCCAATCCTATTTTAAAAGGTTCAATGCTAAAGAGAAGTTGTACTTAACATTAATCAAAGAGTGAAGAATTGACATTCCAAAACACTATCACCATTAATAAGAAGATTTCACCTGCTATAAGTAAGTTAGCA
>NW_021550758.1:0-318 GCF_001605985.2 Dendrobium catenatum
AAACAAGGGAGCATGCCAATTTTCTTCAGCATTAGAAAGGAATAAATAATGCAAAAGGCACATATTTTGAAACCTAAAATTAGAGGAAGTAGAGTTCTCCACCATAGAAATGCTCAAATATAAAAGAGCATGATAAGAGAGGGTTCAAGATAAATGCTCAATATGGGTCTTTTGGTACTTAGAAATCCAAGCATTATTAAAAGAATATGATCTAAATTGTTGCCTAAGCCATTACCAGAAAAACTAATATCATGAAAATTATAAGCTAATAATGTATCATTAAAATCCTCCATAGCATGGAAATTTGGCTGTCCCCCC
>NW_021550759.1:0-358 GCF_001605985.2 Dendrobium catenatum
ATGTGGTGACAGATACGATTTACATTTCTGATCAGCCTTGTCGTGTTTTGTTTGACTCTGGAGCGATTCATTCTTTTCTGTCCGAGCGATGTTTTGAGACTTTACATTCGATTCGATGGTTTTACCGGTTTCTTTGTCTGTGATTTTACCGGTTAGAAATCCTTTGATTGCTCGGAAGTTTTGTTTGTGTGAGATTGACATTGCTGGCAAGAAGTGGACATCAAGTCTGATTTCCATGCCCAGAATCACATGGATTGGCTGAGTCGGTATGAGGCTCATATTGACTGTCTGAAGAAGCAAGTGAGTTTGCTTGTGGCAGGAGAGAGAGTTGTATTTCAGGGTTTACGAGGTGTTCTCT
>NW_021550760.1:0-237 GCF_001605985.2 Dendrobium catenatum
GACGCATACAGATAAAGAGAGAGGGTGTAGCATTTATGAGACAACAAGATTTTTACATGAAAAACCCCTAAAAAGGGGGAAAAGTCACGGGGCATATCACAGTTTGAATAAATCCACTATTATTTGCAGTCGATTACAACTGAGACCCTTCCTTAGGGAAAGACCTTGGCATGCATGATGTACATTATATAAAGTACACAATGAGAATACAAAGAGTCATTTGTTGACGTGTTTGTT
>NW_021550761.1:0-250 GCF_001605985.2 Dendrobium catenatum
AGCCATGGATTTTGTGGTTGGATTGCCTAGATCTAGAGCTGATCATGATGCTATATGGGTGATCATTGATAGGTTGACAAAGTCAGCACACTTTTTACCTATCAAACAATCTGATGCTGTTGAGAAGTTGGCAAGTGTTTATGTTAATGAGATTGTTAGGCTTCATGGTGTACCAAGATTGATGGTATCAGATAGAGATGGGAGATTTACCTTTAGATTGTGGAGGAAGGTTCAAGAGGCAATGGACACT
>NW_021550762.1:0-286 GCF_001605985.2 Dendrobium catenatum
CTACCACTCGACGGAAACAGAATCTGGCTCTTGGTCACCTAATAGGATATATCCTCCACAATAAATATCAATTGTCCTACCCTGGTGAACCCGACATTCTTCCTATTTTTTATACGGATGCTTCCTTCCGTATTCTCTTTCATCGGGGACACGAGCCTGAAGAACCAGTCTTTGATGAAGAAGAAGGAGAAGATGCCCCAGCCGCAGCTCCAGCTCGACCACGACGCCATGCCGCACCCCGAGCACCTGCACCAGCACCAGCATACCCTAATGATGATTTAGTCGC
>NW_021550763.1:0-506 GCF_001605985.2 Dendrobium catenatum
ATAGAGTTGACAAAGTTCAATCCATAAAGAGAAATGATCCCGAACACCCCGATGATGGCCGTGTTGAATGTAAATCTAAACCGGAGGGGTTCACAAATATTTTCAAATATTTCCCAAATATTTCATAGATCCACCCAAAATACTCATAAAAATCCAAAATCCAAAAATTCCAAAGATCATCCAAAATCTCAAATGTCCATACCAAGTATTCAAAATTTCACCAAATACCCAAAACTCCACAAAAATCTCAAAAACCCAAAATATTTAAAAATGAAACTATCCATCCATCAACGCTTAAAGCAAAATTCATTCACTCTCCGCAACAGTTTGTCAGGGTGGACAAATCAAAATAAACTCTAGCTCACAAAGAGCCAAATGGCTAGTCGAAAATATCACTAGGATCCATTATTAAATAATTTCTTGCCAGTAAGGACGTGGTGCGTGTCCTCTAACCGGTAGTTTTGCCGCCAAATGGCACTACAGGTAAACGGTTATGACCCGGGGCC
>NW_021550764.1:0-215 GCF_001605985.2 Dendrobium catenatum
TTTTAATTTCTTAGCAAAAATGATTTTTACATTTGCTAGAATGGTATATTTATCAAATAATCATTTTTACTTTGTGTGCCTCAGGTACTCAAGCAAAGTGATATCTAAATAAGAATGTGGAGCCTTGCTAACATTGTTTAAGCACTTCGTATACAATGTATTTTCAAAAGTGAGTATGTATTAATGTCAACTAGTAACATATATTATTATTTGAG
>NW_021550765.1:0-316 GCF_001605985.2 Dendrobium catenatum
TGTTGAGGAAACAGTGAGGTTAAAGAGCGCATTGCTTTTTCCCTCTGGAGGGAGAGGAGCGCGAAATGAAAGTGTGAAGAACGCTCCACGTGGCTGTCCAAAAAGGCATTTACGTGGCGATTTAAAGGCCATGGATTGAGAAAACACAATGTTTTAAAAATTTTGGAATATTCGTAGAAATTTCATCGGTTAATTTGCAACTAAAAAAAAATATGTATAAATATTCAAATGAGTTTTATTATTTTATATTTGAATGTACTTTAGAATTTAATTATAAAACTTGATACGTCATGCAAAAATTATCTTGATCGGGCAC
>NW_021550766.1:0-907 GCF_001605985.2 Dendrobium catenatum
ATTGCTAAAAAGGAATGAGCATATCATCACTTATAAAAATGGATATAGTATAACTCAGATTGACTATTTTCTTATAAGAAAATTAGATCGTTTATATTGCAAAGATTGTAAAGTTATTCCGATTAAAAATTTATGTACCTAACATCGATTATTAGTTTTAGACTTTAAGATAAAGTGACATAAAATAAAAAATAAAGTAAAACGATATTCTAGGATTAGATGGAGGCATTTAAAGAATATTAACAAAAATATTTTTGAGAATAAGGTTTTAGATCTTAAGATTTTATCTGTGCATGAGGATGCTAATGTTATGTGGAAAAAAGTGGCTAGTGATATTAAGAATATTGCAAAAAATGTGCTTGGAGTATCAAAGGGAAAAGCTCATAATAGCAAAAATAGTTGGTGGTGGAATCTAAATGTGCAAGAAAAGATTAAGAATAATAAGATTTGTTATAAAAATTGATTTAATTTTAAAAATTCTAATAATTGGGAAAGATATAAAGAGGCTTGTAAGGAAGCTAATAAAGTAATATGTGATGCAAAGACCTTAGCTTTTAGTGATTTATATAATATATTAGATACTAAGGAGGGAGAAAGATATATGTATAAGTTAGTCAAACAAAGAGAAAGGAGTAGTAAGGATTTAGTTCAAATGAAGTGTATAAAGGATGAAAATTAAAAAATACTTTTCTTAGAAGATGATATTTAACAAAGGTGGATGAGATATTTTGCTAAACTTTTTAATGATAATTGTGATAATAAGATTGACTATAGGGACCTTAACACCCTAAATGAAAATAAAGATTTCTGTTTTTATCGACGTATTAGTAAAACCGAAGTTAGAGAGGCTTTAAAAAAATGAACGGTGGAGAAGCTGTTGGACCTGATGATATTCCAATAGAGGTGT